>NC_086068.1:10602612-10902974 GCF_947568885.1 Cydia strobilella | reverse complement strand
TGCGGAAATGTAGAACTTTCCGCATGATATAGCTCCGTAGGAAACGCACTTTTCGAGCACAAAACCTTAAGTAGAGCACTCCATAATACCTCTTTAAAGCGCAAGTTTGGTGTGTACCATTTAGACCGTACGCTCCGTCACATTGACGCGGAATTAACCGTTCCGGAGAGGCGCGGTAGCGAGGCGGTGATATCAGGTCACATCGGTCGGCAGATTGAAAGCGTTTTCATCGCGGACCCGCGTTGCAACCGCGTTGTAAGTTACCTACGGCTACGGGTACGCGGGCGCAGGCAGCACAACCGCTCCGCCTCCGATCCGCACCAATGTAACGCAGCGTACTACGTAGGCGAACAACACGCGAACGCGAAGCGGCGCGGCGCGGAGCGGGGTTAATTAATCCTTTGATACCTATAGAAGTGTCCTACGTGGGCGATCTCGTTGCGAACGCGAACGCCTTGGGCCCGCCGCGCCGCGCCGCTTCGCTTCGCGTTCGCGAGTGTTCGCTAAGTTCGCTTACGTAAAGCGAAGTTTAGACTAGCAAGAACTTCCATGCAATTTACGTTACATTGCTGACTGCTAAGGTAAACTGCATTCAAAATGTTTATCAGATACCGCAATGTAATGAAAATTGCATGCAAGTTCTTGCTAGTCTAAACCTCGCTTAAGACGCAGCATAACGGGAGAGTGACCGCGAACGTGCCGCTTCCGTCCCGCGACCGCTCCGCGTCGGTTCCGCATTCGGTCGGCGTATCGAGAGCGGATTGAACGCGGTGCCGCGCCTAGGCAATGTGACGTATTTAGCACATTACGTTCTGTGCATTCCCAGTTGCGCGGTACCGCCCGCAACCACGTCGGTTCCGCTAACCGCGTCAATGTGACGGAGCCTTAGGCCCCAATCGCACGAGAGCATAAAAAGCATTGCGTGTGTGACGCACCCATAAGTAAGAGCGAGAAAGAGATATCGCTTTCTCGTTCTTACTTATGGTGCGTCGCACACGCAACGCTTTTTAAGCTCTCGTGCGAAGGGGGCCTTAGAGTGGTAGTGCCCCGGGCGCCCATTACGATTACGGTCACAGGCCATATTTACGTACGCTTTACATTTAATCGCATTTGCATACATCAAACACAGAGGTAACGTGTGCCTTGAAGGTTATCTTTCAGCGTGTAAAACATTTATATCTACAAATTTGACAATAAACTGTGTTCAAGTAAGTTAAAATATCATGTTACTATACAGTGTGTAAATCCAATACAGGCAATAAATTAAACCAGATATAACATTTATCCGTTATTAATTAAGAAGTTTCTTTTAGTTACACTTCATTGTGACCCCGTAATTATTGAAAATTTACCGAGCAGCAAATGTACCATCGCCTACACTGTACATCGCTGTACATCTGTGGACCTTATGCCTTGTAATAAAGTCTAAGGTCCACCGATGTACAGCTAGGGGTGTTGCTGTTTACAGTGCAAACATTACGAGACATGACATGACATGACTTGATATTACGAGATACGAGCTTTTCATAGTAACTGCCAACAAGCGTTGACAATTACTTTAAACAGCTCATATCTCGTAACTTGTGTTTTGCTCTACATTGCGGGCCGAATTATTTTGTATGGTTAATATTTTCAATGTATTTCTATGAAAAAAAAACCGGCCTAGTGCGAGTCGGACTCGTTCCAAGGGTTCCGTACATTTAACAATTTAAAAAATGTATTTTTTATGTGAAACGTGAGTGAAATGTCTTTAAAAAACCAAAGGGGTCGAATCAAAAACTAAGTAAAACTTCATTTTTTAAATTTCTCATTTACCCCCCAAAAGTGGCCCTCATGTTTAACATTAATTTGTTTACGTTACATGTCACAAACTTACATATGTACCTATACCAAATTTCGACTATATCTTAATCGAGATACGGAACCCTAAAAAATCTCAATATACTTCTTAGTAGGACCTAACATTGTGTTCAAATTGTTAAATAACAAACGAAACCGTCAACGCCCTCTATACGAGAGTAGGCCAAAGGTAGTGGCGCCATCTGATCGAGAATCAAATTTTCGTGATTTTCGAGGCACGTTTTTTCCTAAGACTGTATCCATCTATGTATATACATTTTTTGATATTTTTATTTTTAGTTTTAATCGTGTGTCGATAGATGGCAATAAATTTACTGTGACTACATACTATGACAGTATTCCACTATTCTATACATATTCTCTTTGTCACATGTATAGTATCCGCGGGTTTCGACCTTTAAACCCAAACGGATTTTATTGTACAGTAAAATTGAACCAACTTAGATCAATGTTTATTTTTTATCTATGCTCATTAACTTTTTTTTATAAATCGTTGTAAGTAGAGGTAGATCACATAATCTATTTACAACCATTTAATAAATCACATTGGTACCATTTTAAATATTTAAGTTTAGCAGCTACACCACAGGTAAGTATATAGACGGACTATAATAGCCTGTCATGTTAATCACTCAAATTATCGACGTTTTTGTTCATAACCGAACAAGTTATCAAAACTTTTTAGGTTTTTTGTTACACTTTTGTCTATGGTAAAAAACATTTGAATAAAAACAGAAGAAGGGATTTGGAGTTGTCAAGAATGTCAAGATAAAAGAAAATGTAAGTTTGGTGGAGATAAAATGAATTTATTAAGTTGCAGTGAGTTGTTTTCGTGTGGATACACGGTCAGGACCAGGGCTCTTCATTCAATGACCTTTTATTAATAATAGACGCGTGACGTTCATAGTTGACAAAACTAAAATGCAGGCAATATTTAGTAGATGTTTGTGACAATCTTGACACATTGGCGTCAGCCGTACGACTTACTCAATATAGGTTCCGGAACCTATATTTGATGGCTCACGATCGAGCGCCTGGTGCCATATCTACTTACCTCCCTTTACTTACATCCATGCCTTCATTTCATATTGTCTCACACAGTTTTAAGACAGCGTACATTGAGTTTGATCTGACTCATCAAGTTGTGAAAAGTAATCCGGCTCATGACCAATTGTGTAACGTTTTAACACATTCACGCACGTACGCTGTCCTTTATATTATATCTTAATTTTGGTGTGTTAAAGTCGTAGCGATTCATATTTAATTACTAATGTATCTTGTCAATATGAAGTCTGTATTACGTAGGTCGGTTTTAAGGTCGTTTTGGGTAGTGCAAGAAGGCCTTGTGCAATTGTACATTGACATCCAAATATATTGACACATGTTTTGGAATACCAAGGAACACCGGCATGGGGCTGTACAAGGAAAAACCCGGACAAATGCGAGTCGGACTCGTTCACCAAGGATTACGAACTTTTTAGTATTTGATGTTATAGCGGCAACAGAAATACATCATCTGTGAAAATTTAAACTGTCTAGCTACCACGGTTCATGAGATACAGCCTGGTGACAAACAGATGGACGTGGGACGGACAGACAGACGGATAGAGGAGTCTTAGGAATAGGGTCCCGTTTTTACCCTTTGGGTACGGAACCCTGAAAATCACAGTAGCCACATGTCCACAGGCACAGGATATGAAACAGGGTCATACGTTTTTTTTTCACCCTTGTAGCTGAACATAAAACAGTGTAATGTAACGATTAGGCTCTGTAGCCTGTAGCACGGGTCAAGGAAACCTCCACTCCGTTTTATTAAATTGCTTTAATTTAGCTCATTTTGTTTTTTGAATAGCATTAGGTAGGTATAGTAGGTATGGCTAACGGTAATTGTTTTCCCAATGACATTAGTGACTGGCAGTTGTTGCTATAATTGAGGAGTCTTTGCAAAAGCGCTTATTTCTCTATTCCATTCAAAAATAAGCCCTTTTGAAAAGACAGTTCTCAATTATTTGTTTTGGTTAATATAGGCCAAGCAATAAGAAGGTATATAGAGGGAAATGCTAGGAACACAATTTTTGACTTCGTAGCTTTGTTTGAATCAGAGGAGGTGCACGTATCAAAAGTCCCCGGCCGTAACCCTGGTGCTGGGGGGAGAGTGGGGTTTGAAGGTTCCATTTTTCGGTTTTTCGTTTATATCTCAAAAACTATGCGTCTGAACGACATGGTCACTTGAAAAATGAAAAGGTATTTAATTTATTAAGAGGTTTATGAAGTCAACTTTTCTAATCTTGATTATCTACATCATTGAAGCTGCTAGGCCGGGTTTGGTAACGTTTTCGTATAAATCGGGGGTGCTGAATACATTTATGGTATCAACATTGACACCTTTCCTAAGTAAATATACCGGTTGATATACAGGTGGGTTGAAGTAAGATTGAAAGGGTTTTTCATGAGGGGAAGACTAAAAATCGTCCGTTGGCCGAAGCATTACGGGCGACTTTTCATCTTACATTGCTAGGCTTTAAATATGGGTTACATAGAAGGTATGAAGTTGAGAAATATCTGCAGAGGGCCCAGGAAATCCAGGATATGAGGAGAGCACTAAAACACGTACATTCTGTATTGCATTTAATCGATCGTCAGAGATGGTGCGAAATCTACCCTCTATTGTGGAGACATGAGTCTACCCACATACATTACAGTACCAAGTTAATTTTTTTCGCAGTGTTCTACCTTTACCAGGTTGATGAAACTGGAATAGTATGTAGACTAGCGACCAGCCCCGGCTTCGCACAGTTGCAATGCTGATGTATTATACATATAAACCTTCCTCTTGAATAACTTCTATCTATTTAAAAAAATCGCATTAAAATCCGTTGCGTAGTTTTAAAGATCTAAGCATACATAGGGACAGACATCTATCCAGACAGCAGGAAGCGACTTTTTTATACTAGGTATGTAGTGATTAGATGTTGGTTCACATAAAAAAAAACCGGCCAATTGCGAGTCGGACTCGCGCGCCGAGGGTTCCGTACTTTTTAGTATTTGTTGTTATAGCGGCAAGAGAAATACATCATCTGTGAAAATTTCAACTGTCTAGCTATCACGCATCATGAGATAAAGCCTGGTGACAGACAGACAGACAGACGGACAGACGGACAGACGGACAGCGGAGTCTTAGTAATAGGGTCCCGTTTTTACCCTTTGGGTACGGAACCCTAGAAAGGTGTTTGTATCACTAGGCGAGCTTGTTATACAGGGACTACAGGTTGCTTCAATTTTCTTCTATTTTATTTTTTCATGAAGGATAAGGTTTAGAAGGCGTTTATTTTTTTTAACAATACCTTTAGGTAAAAGTAATATTTGTACAAAATATGAAATCCGTCAGTTACATAGTTTAGGAGAAAACAAATAAAAACGTTTTAGGGTTAAATGCATGCAGTGAGGTTCCAGTGGGCAGAAGAGGGTTAAAAATTTCTATAAAATATTTTTTTCCTCACGGGGCATCGTCTGGTAATAGTTTTGAACAAAAATCTCTGGGGGCAATTTTTCTAACCAGGATAGCCTGCACCTACCTGCTACACCCTTTTAGCACTAACGGTCACGGAGCAAAGCCTCGTACAGACGGACATACGGGCATGGCGAAACCATAAGGTTTCCTAGTTGACTACGGAACCCTGAAAATTGTATAAATTAATGGTTTATGTTACTAGTAATTTATTGTTGCACTGTTCTTATAAATGCTTTAATTATCATCACCTTCCTAGTTGTCCAGGCTCTAAAAAAAGGCTCGTTATGTAATATGTACAATCACGTACTAAGTTAGTAGGACTAGTAAAAAGTAAAGCCGTCAAGCGCTCGTTGTAAAACAGTATACACACGTGGGCCGATGATTGATCGTTAGGAAACTACACTATGCCCATAAATCTAGCTACACGTAGTCCATACCGGAGGCATTAATAGACTCGGAATTGGACTATAAATTGGCTCCAGATATTCCATAAATCGCCTTGTATCGGCGACGGAAATTGAAAATTATCTTTCGTGACCGGAAAGGTCCTTGTACAACCTCCATTGTTACCGACCAATAAATAATTATACAGATGACATTTCTCAGTAAGAAGCTTTTTTATCCCCAGCGTTGTTGGAAAACGCCTTATTGTCATTGATGTGATGTGATTAATTATGTCGCAAATGAACTACTTAATAACAATAAATGTATAACACTTCTTTCGCCGTCGGTATTCAAAAACCCAATAAACCCCATTATTTAGATGATGATGATGATGATGAAATCATTAACATTAGCGATAATCGTTCATCGCACGTTTTTAATTCGCAGATCAAAGTAGCACTGTACGACTTTAGGAGCTGAAATTATAATATGGCACACACTTAGTTAAACAATTATAAAGAGCCTATCATCATAATCATTTTTCTCCATTCACATCCATTCCTCCTTTTCGTTTATACGGCTACAAAAGCATGATCCAGCATCCTCTTGGCCGGCTTTTAATTTAATGGACAAAGTACAAGGAACTCACTAGTTATTAAAAAAGTATGTTTTTAGGGTTCCGTACCCAAAGGGTAAAAAGGGACCCTGTTACTAACACTCCGCTGTCCGTCGGTCTGTCTGTCTGCCTTTCTGTCCGTCTGTCACCAGGCTGTATCTCATCACCGTGATAGCTAGACGGTTGAAATTTTCACAGATGACGTATTTCTCTTGCCGCTATAACAAAAAATACTAAAAACAGAATAAAATAAATATTTAAGTGGGGCTCCCATACAACAATCGTGATTTTTTTGCCGTTTTTTTCGTAATGGCACGGAAGCCTTCTTGCGCGAGTCCGACTCGCACTTGGCCGGTTTTTGTATATTATATGTATAATCAGCGTTTTAATCTAAATACAGCAGGTAATACGATCGAATCATATGCCGGTTCATTTACATACTCATGTTTTTCTGTTAATTATGATAATAATAGATTGTTAGATTGTAACATACTGGGTCTGTCCTGTGAGTTTGTCTATATATAATTCACGGCATATTTCTTGAAACTTTTGTGATTGTGACTGTGATTTTTGGAGATTAATAGATTGTTTAATTTACTACTTTAATTAGTAACCATCACTTTATTGTTGCCCAAAGTATTAAAATACGTATCCTCTACATATCTATAAATCTGGGACAGAGACTGTGATTTCTGATTCTGATTTGATGTGAACATGTGGATAAATGATCATGCCGAATTTGGCCTACGATTCGATTAGCATGCTATATATACGATAAATTTAATCATATTTTTTGCGATCTCATACATATATTACTTAGATTCCAACGAACGAAGTTCGTACCGAAAATAAGTAAAAAGTTATTAAACCAAATCAACACATCAAACCACGCCATTACATATTAGATTCAATAACATTTTATAAATGGACGTCTAGAGCCAAACCAAAAAGTAAATAAATATGACAGCCAAACGTCAAAAGTGATGTATATTAATTAGACAAGCCAGAGCCGAGAGTCCACTCCGGTCTCCGACTGACGAAGATACGCCGGAGACGGAGACTGACCGACTCTCGGGAGCACTCGGGTCCGTGGGATCGTTACTCCCCAATCGCTCGCCACAAGCTGCCAACTTGGGCAACAATAAAGTGGAGAAAGACAAGTAGGAAAGCGGCCGGGATAACGCTATCGCTAGGTAGAAGAAGAAGAAACCCGAAGGAAACAGTACAGAAAATAAAATTGCTATACTTACCTACTCATAAAAAGCTCTCCTTCAGCATAAGTAGTTATGAGTATCTGGACTTGGGTAACCTGAATAATAATAATATGGATTGTGCTTTCTTAAAATAATTCCTTTAAATATACAGAGTGTTTTTTATCTCCCTGATCAATTGCGCATACTGTGAGGGGTGAATACTTATGTAAGTCATACTGAACCACTTTTACTATTTGGCCAACCCCGAAAACGCGAAAAAAGTGTGATGTCTCATACAGTTCGGCGAATCATATATTATGTTAACATTTTCTATGGAAGCGCAGTTTTTTTTCTCGATTACGGGGTTTACTTATTCACGACCCCTCTGAGTATGGTCAGACATAACAAAATCAGCCCTGTATTTACCAGTCATTGTCACTGAGCTGGAAGATATAAAGAGACAATTTGAGACACGACCATGAAACACCATCGATTTTTGTTTTATAATAATTAATCTACTTACAAACAAAAAAACATACAATTCATATTATATAAGTACCATAGCAACTGGTACCTAATTAGGGCGGGACTGATATAAACAAGTTGCTGTATTAATTACTATAACAAATGCATCCCGCCATTAATCACGCAGTGATATCGGCATGATACTTACGATGTAAATCCAACACCAAGCTCAGTTCCGTATCCTACTGAATTATAGCACCGATCACTCAAAGATACTTAAAGCAATCCCTTGGTAACTAGCTACATTTTTTTTTGTTTTGTTTTAGCTCCCGCTAGTAGTTGAGCCATAGATCAAATCAGTATTCTACTAGATTCATTAAAGAAGACTTGCAGTCACCTGTCACCTCTGGCTCTCACATAATAATTTAGTGCGTATAAAGCAAAAAACTTATTTTAGTTGGATTCAAATTAACGACCTGTCCGAGATTAAAAATGGCTGCGGGCTGCTATTGAAGCAGCTAGATCAGCGAAAAAGATAGTCAAGGTTTCATATTTTAATGGAAACAAAACACGCTGTTAATGGAGGAAATAAAATAATAAAAGGGGAAAAATTTAATTGAACGCGTAACCCGTGCCTTTATACAGAGTGGCTAAAAAATAAGTGCATTCCCGGTGCCAGGGAGGTTTTGGGTTTATACTAAGCAACTTTTACTATGGGACCAACCACAAACTCGCAAAAAAAAATTACCCTTCCATAGAAAATGGACCAGCCAAAATGTATGAAACAGCCAAATATTTTTTTCGCGATTTCGGGGTTGGTCCCATAATAAAAGTTGCTCAGTATAAATATTTTCATATCTCATGCTCTGAAAGTGGGTCGTTGTTGTTCTAAAAAGTGCGCAGAAAGTGATACGTTTCTGCTCTAGTGCAGAAAAGTAGTGTGTTCCAATTAGTCCTCGCCTCATAAGCATTATGCGGGAAATCATTCTAATTAATATCAATACTTACCCCGCCACTGACAAGGGAAATAATTTTATTTTTACTAGTTCATGGAATTTATTTTATGAGTTATAAAATAAGTATATGTTGTAAATTCATTACTTTTATTTTAGCTGAAGTATTCACTAGGCTCTATGAGGTGGTGACAAGTGGAATGCACCTACAAACCTTTTTTACTTAAAGCTCTGCATGTGAGCCAAGGCAGAAACGCATACAGCCACACTTAAACTAATACAACCAAATAATAAATACAAATAATATGAAAATATTCAAATTACAATAGTAATTATAATTATTGTAATATATGTGAATATTTATTACTAGTTTTTCACAAAAAACAAGCGTTTAATATTAAAAGTATCAGACTACCGCACCGCACCAAGGTCACGGTGCGATGAGAGCGAGAAAGAGATATCTCTTTCTCGTTCGAAGGCGACGTTTTTAGAAGAAGAACAAATATACTATTTAAGACACCGATTAATTCACCGCAAACGCGCGTAAAAAATGATTACTTGCATTATGGTGCTTGAAAAAAGTTACGCAACGCCTAAAAAAGTAAAAGAGCGGGGAAGCAAAACTAGTGCGAACTTTTGTCATGTAAGGCGAATGTAAGTAAAATTATTTTTCGCGATTAAAATGAGTTCATCCAGTGATTCTGAAACCGACTTAACGCCTGAATTAATCAGAACAGAAGCCCAATCTATCGTGGAAGGCCTTTTACCGCAAATTTCAAAAGAAAGATATATGAAATCATATACCGATTTTATAAAATGGCGGTCCGAAAAGAAAGTAAAATCATTCTCGGAAAGTGTGATGCTAACTTATTTCAGTGATTTATCGAAGAAATTAAAACCATCAACGCTGTGGAGTATATATTCGATGCTTAAAGCCACTTTAAGCACCAAACATGATGTGAATTTAAAGAACTACAGTAAGCTGACATCTTTTCTAAAAAGGCAGTCGGATGGCTTTAAAAACAAAAAGTCCAAGATTTTTACTGCAAATGAGATAGAAACCTTCTTAAATGAAGCCCCTGATGATGTTTATTTGGCAACTAAGGTAATAAAAAAATCATATTTTTAGTGTGAATGTAATTAAATTTCTATAGAAATGGTAAAAAAATAGCTTTTGCCAAATACCTACGTAATTTACAAATACCTAAGTATCTCTAATTATAATTGTTTTGTTTTCAGGTGGCGCTAATTTTGGGTATATGCGGTGCTTGCAGAGGCATTGAACTTACAAACATAACAGTAGACAACGTAGAAAAGCACAGTGAATTATTATTGGTAAAGCTTCTCAATACAAAAACAAAAATCGACCGAATATTCGTTGTGAGGGAAGAATTCGTTCGAATTGTGTTAAAATATCAAGCGCTTCGCCCCGTTAATTTACAAACAAATCGTTTTTTTATTAACTACCAGAGAGGAAGATGTCTAAGACAAAATTTTGGGAGAAACAAAATCTCAAATATGCCCAGAAAAATTGCAGAATTTTTGAAACTGCCAAACCCTGATCTATATTCAGAACACTGTTTTCGCAGAACATCTGCAACTCTATTAGCCGATTCTGGGGCCGACTTGACAATGGTGAAAAGGCACGGCGGATGGAAGTCGAGCACAGTGGCAGAAGGGTATATAGAGGACTCAGTGCAAAATAAGTCCAAAATATCTAATAAAATTACAAATACCATAAACATACGTAGCGCTTCGCCACGTCCAGGTATAATCCAAAGACTATGCTGAGTTCCAAAAGTTACGTACCAAAGAAGTATTTATACCAGTAAAGGTGAATCAACCAGCGTCAAACGCAACGATACCTTATCAAATATTTACTGATGCACCTCAAAACACCACTCAAGTCTCGCAAACTGTACCTGTTGTAGTGCAGAATAAGGAAAAAATATCTTCTAATAAAATAAACCTACATTGCACTACGCCGCGTCCAGGCAGTTTAAAAGACTTTAATAAACACGAATATATAAGTACAGAAGAGGTCTTGGACCCAGTAAAAGACAATCTACGAGCGTCACTGACCAACATAAGAATGCCTTCTCCGACGTTTACTGATATACCTCAAAACGAAAGTCAAATCTCACAAACTATATCTAATGTGAATATTCCAGGCAAAAATGTTACATTTAAATTTGCAAATTGCTCTAATTTTTCCATTAATTTCAAATAATTGTATACATTGAATAAACATATTATAAAATTTTCGGTCTGTGTTTTTTTTAGGGTTCCATAACCCAAAGGGTAAAAACGGGACCCTCTGTCCGTCTGTCCGTCTGTCTGTCTGTCACCAGGCTGTATCTCATGAACCGTGATAGCTAGACAGTTGAAATTTTCACAGATGATGTATTTCTGTTGCCGCTATAACAACAAATACTAAAAAGTACGGAACCCTCGGTGCGCGAGTCCGACTCGCACTTGGCCGGTTTTTTTACTTTCCTCGTATTCGATATGAAAAGTAGAGTGTTTAACTCGGGTGAAAGTCACCCATTTCTGACTCGAACCATTGGCGCTCTCACTTCGTTCGAGCGCCAAAATATCTCGTCAGAAATGGGTGACTTTCAGCACTTGGTTAACAATCTACTATTAAATAAGAGTTATTTCTTTAATTAATATTATGTTTATAGAATCCGATCACACGTAACAAATTAATAATATATTAAATTTATAACAACATTTGAACAAATTTAATAGTTACGTTAAAACATTTTTATATTCAAATTATAAAGAACTAGCGACCCGCCCCGGCTTCGCACAGGTGCAATGCTGATGTATTATACATATAAACCGTCCTCTAGAATCACTATCTAATAAAAAAACCGCATCAAAATCCGTTGCGTAGTTTTAAAGATCTAAGCATACATAGGCACAGACATCCATCCAGGCAGCAGGAAGCGATTTTGTTTTATACTATGTAGTACCTACATAAAATATAAATGATCATTTTTGATTTAATTTTTTACAAAACCCTTTAATTTTTATATTAAGTATTTTTGTAATACAGGATGTAACGAAAATAGAGGGGATCCGTTTAGGGCATATTCGGTATCATCGTTTCTGATTAGGAAAAAGTAGAAGAAAAAATATTTTGACCGATCACCGGTGCCAACTGCCAATGCGGTGCTATGGTAGATAACCTAGGCCATCACGGCCTCTCATGCAGCCGGAGTGCCGGGAGGATCCCTCGGCACGCCAGCATCAACGCCGTCATCCGAAGGGCCCTTGTCAGTGCCAAGGTGCCGGCGGTTCTCGAGCCCAACGGTCTGACCAGGGTCGATGGCAGGAGGCCTGACGGAATGACGCTATGGTAGATAACCTAGGCCATCACGGCCTCTCATGCAGCCGGAGTGCCGGGAGGATCCCTCGGCACGCCAGCATCAACGCCGTCATCCGAAGGGCCCTTGTCAGTGCCAAGGTGCCGGCGGTTCTCGAGCCCAACGGTCTGACCAGGGTCGATGGCAGGAGGCCTGACGGAATGACGCTATGGTAGATAACCTAGGCCATCACGGCCTCTCATGCAGCCGGAGTGCCGGGAGGATCCCTCGGCACGCCAGCATCAACGCCGTCATCCGAAGGGCCCTTGTCAGTGCCAAGGTGCCGGCGGTTCTCGAGCCCAACGGTCTGACCAGGGTCGATGGCAGGAGGCCTGACGGAATGACGTTAGTGCCTTGCAGCAAGGGCCGGCTTCATGTCTGGGATGCTACTTGCGTACACACCCTGGCGCCGTCCCTTCTTCCAAGCACCAAAGTTGACGCTGGAAGCACTAAACTAAAAATCGCAAAAAAATTTTTTTAAATAGAGCAGCAACGGTGGTGTAGTCGGAGTACTGGAGTGGTGATTAGAGGAACTGGTACTGGTTCTCAGGAACGGCAGTAGGGCGGCGGGCACTGGGAACTGGAACGGGCTGCTCAGCGGCGTAGGGCGGTTTCTGGGTCCGAGTTCGAGCACGTAGGCGCCAGTGTGAGGGGGTAGGTCGGTAGGAGCCTCCCTCAACAGGATGATAAATTAAAGGCAGGATCCAGGGCGATCAGGGTATTTATTATTAAAATAAGAAGGCACCTGCAACAATACAGACGAGAGTTACTGTCTGATGCGCTAACAAATAGAGATAAAACACTTTCCTAAATTAGTTAACTATTATAAAACTTACAATTTCATGTGCCTTTGAATGTAGGTAGAACAGATGTGCTGTTACAATAACACGTGCACGTAACACAATGCACTTGCAGTATGAATTCACTATATAGATCACAATATAAAATATAAAACTGAATACTATGCACTGCAGGAAATAGATCTTTACTCAGCAAAGTTTTGTAATGGACTGAAAATTATTGCCAACGAAATGGATTTGAAGAAAGATTTGAATGGCGAATTTAGGAATTGTATTGTGCCAGGAATAATATAAAAGTGGGTAGTGTAACGTTCCGTTACACGCACCGTCACAGTCTTTGCCCTAAGGCGTCGCAAGTATGTCACCCTTGGTAGTAGCTACATACCTAATTGCGGCGTTTGGGGTAGAAACTCTGCGGTGGGGGGCTAGCACGCGTCGCCTCTAGGAGTTAGCAAAGCGCCTTATGTGGTATCTATAGAAGGTAGTCTATGTTAGGCGCAGACACTGACAAGTGCCCCTACTTCCGCGAAGTAGTGATTCAATTATCAGTTTTTTTTTTGCGATTGACGTTTTGGTGACTTAGGTTATTTCTATGCCGTGGAATAAGTAAATCAGATATGTATCTGGGTACATTTGGGCACAACAGTGTGTAAGACAAGTTTACAATGCAAACGGCCCTAAAGGTGGTGGCCTTTAGGGCCATTTGCTACCAAGTGTCGCAAGCGCAACAAAGCAAAATCGAACGTCACACAGTGTACAATAAAAACAAAACAAAATGTTATTTAATTGTCTTACTTTCAGGATGTCCAAGTGAAATTGTCTCATTATCAACACATGATACATAATTCATATGGATATAATACCCTTCTGCTAAAAGGTACATATAGGACTAATAGAGACATAATTGTACTGGTAATCATGGTAACTCCAGGTTTAACCGGTTAACCCCGGGTTAGTGGGATTTTGCAACTGGCCCTTATTAGTGTTAAGACTGGGTTGACCGACCATGTCGCCCTCATTAGGGGAATTATGTTTTCTAATAAACCAATTAATTTCTGTATTTTAAATGAGTATATTAATATTGTTGTTCTTTTGATTATCCAAACTTTTGGTCTTTTGTCACATAGGTTTATTTTGCTTATTTTTTGCTTTGTCGTTAGAAATTTTGCAATTTATTCAATTATTTAAACTTAGGTCAACTGGGCGCAGGAAAAAAGTTCGTTAGTATTTTCGTGAACTAGCAGTATTGTACTTTAGACATTTAAAATATAGGTTGATTGACCGTAGGACATACATCTTTAGGAATTTCGTACGTTAGACATTTTGATTTTCGATGTTCTGTCTTTTAACGATTACGTAACGATTCAACGATTCTTTTGAACGTAAACGGAACCCAGGGCGGTCGACCTGACGACATCGTCCGATACTCTATATCCCAAGTATCTAGATATTTATATAAATAAACTTACTGTTTAATGAAATAAAACTATGAAAACGGATTATATCACGTATATTGAATTTACATCCCGACGTTTCGAACCCTTTACAGCGTTCGTGGTCAACGGGTGATTGAGGAAAAACCACAAATTGCAAAAATACCCACATACTAAAAATAATGAACCATCATAGACTATAAACTTTAAGGCTGGTTGTACATGCAAAATCGGTTCATAAGGCTAGTTATACAATACAACCATTTTCAAGTAAAGTTCAAAAAGATACGCGATAAACTGTCTTACTGTTTAAATTTTCTCAATAAACTAACTTATCAACACCTTCATCGCGCTTTATCGGCGTTCAAATGCAGTCGTTTCAACCATTCACCAACGAACGTGTCACCGAGACTATCGTTATATAAATTATCGTAATTGTTCTTGTATTTAGGAACTTCGTACTTAGGATATTTGATTTTAGAAATTATGCTATGTAACCTCTATGAAGTCTGTATAAGTTATGTTTTTTTTGTCTTAGATATAGCAGATAGATATAACTCCGTAATAGATGGATACAGTCTAAGGAAAAAACGTGCTTCGAAAATCAAGAAAATTTGATTCTCGGTCAGATGGCGCCACTACCTTTGGCCTACTCTCGGATAGATGACGTTGACGGTTTCGTTTGCTATTTAACAATTTTAACGCATTTCAGTGAAAGAACGGGTCAAAATCATATAAAAATAATTAATGCAAATAAAAAAATCATTTATCCATATATAAATACATTTTATGGTATTTTTATACATCTTCATTTTTAGTTTTAGTCGTGTGTCGATAGATGGCAGTGAATTTACTGTGGTTACAAAATGATGACAGTACTCTATTCTATTATATCCTCTTTGGATATAGTTAGGTAACATCATAATCGATTGAAATAAAACTATGAAAACGGATTATATCGCGTATATTGAATTTATAATACATCCCGACGTTTCGAACTCTTTACAGCGTTCATGCGTCCGTGGTCAGCGTTCGTGGTCAACGGTGGTAAAGAGTTCGAAACGTCGGGATGTATTATAAATTCAATATACGCGATATAATCCGTTTTCATAGTTTTATTTCATGAGTAACTATCGCGGTAACCGAAGACAATATTATCATAATCGATTGTTTTTGGTAGTCGATGGGATTATTTTAGGAACTGTAAGTTTATATTGAAAAAAAAAAAAAAAAGTGATAAGCATTGTGACATTAATGACTTATTCTTACTTGAATCCGTTGTACTTTTCTATATGGGGATAAATGCTCAGCAGGATTGGGAGCACACAGGGAATGAATTTATATGCATTCAAGCATCGGTTGGTCAAGATATGGGACGATATACCAGATGAGGTAGTGCATGCCGCGTGCAACTCATTCTATGCCGAATCTATGAGAGAATGCGTAAAGTTATACAGTTATACGAGAGCGAATTGAGCGATTTTAGTGAATGAATTAATTTTGTATATATAGAGTATGCTTAAAAGAAAAACAAGTTTAATATTGTTTGTTTTGTTTTAATTGTATGGCTATTTTAAACTAGGACACTTAATCTGCCCAACCCTGTAGTTACAACTGTATTTCTCACATTAGACTTTTTGACTTTCCTCACTTTGACTCAATGTGACCACAATGGAGATTATTTAAAGATAAAGTATAATACATACGATACTATGGGATATATAAGATCCTGAGAACGTGGGCCTACGTGACTAGAATCACGAAGAACATTTGCGGATATGATTTATATGTACTTCCTGAATAATATTAAACAAAAGATGTTAGTCCTTGATTGTACATATCAGTTATTGGCAATGTGAAGTTTAATGCTAAATAGGTTAAGAGAGTATTTTTTACTGTATTTTACATGCTTGCGATACAACCGTACAAGCTCAACCGACAAGCTCAACCGACAAGCTCGGCCGAATTACACCTTTCCATACAAACGGAGTTTCGTTCTCATTTTAAAACTACGTGTTAGATTGTAATGAAACTTTGCACATACAATGACATGAGGTATATCTAGGTCTGTAATTAATTTATATAGCTCCAGTTTATAAAACAAACGAAATAGAGCAAAAACAAGTTTCGTATGAAAAACTTAAATTCGCTGTATTCTTTTTAACTATGGTATCTGAAGCTACATAAACTAATTACAGACACAGATATACCTTATCCTATTATAAGTACAAAGTTTCAGAGCAAACTAGCTACTCGTATTAAAATGAGAGCGTAGTTACGTTTGTATGGAGAACCGTGCTTGCCGGGGACCCTTAAGGTGCATTGGAGTAATTTATATAGCGGGATAATTCTGAAAATGGCAAATATCTGTAAACCCAGAGGTACTAAAATAATAAAACAATTTTACCGCACCAGTGCGATAATTTGCAACATTACGCTAGTTTCATGGATCTATGGCCTTCATCAGCAGTTCCTCTTCAACAAAATAAATGTCCTGCTAATTATAGCAATATCTAATGACTATTTATTGAACCTAGAAACAAATTTAATAGCAATAATGTAATAACTAATAACAGATACACATAGTTACCTTTATAGTTGTAATACCAAAAATTGCATTATCTTAATCCAGGTATATAAACCTGAATCTCATTTTTGTCCTCAATTGTAAAAATATCATTCTAGTTAACTCGCATGACATAAAAACCTTTTGCCCTTTGTCTCGTCTTGGCGGGGGCACGGCCGTGCCCCCAGATGTACATCTGGTCTCCCGCGATACAGGCCTAGCCTAGTGCGGCGACTCTTGGAACCTCCGAATGTCAAGTCAGTTATGCACCAACTCTTTTCAGTAACTTGTGATATGTACTATGTACTACATTTTTATTCTTTCTGTGCAATATATTTTTTAATCTTTATCTTATCTTTACATACATTGAACTTCAGTGTCAGATCACGAGTTTATATTGTAGTGTACCTATAGTGTACAACGTACTTAAGAGTCCGCAGCAAGCTCGGCCGAATTATACCTTCCCATACAAACGGAATTTCGTTCTCTTTTAAAACTACGTGTTGGATTGTAATGTAACTTTGCACATACAATGATCTGAGGTATATTTATGCCTGTAATTAGTTTATGTAGCTCTAGCTTATAAAACAAACGAAATAGAGCAAAAACAAGTTTTGCTATATTTTTTAAGTATGTATGTCTTTTTAACTATACTAACTATATCTAAAGCTACATAGACCAATTACAGGCATAAGTATACCTTATCCGTTTGTAAGTACAAGGTTTCAGAGCAATCTAGCTAGTTGTTTTAAAATGAGAGCGTAACTATGTTTTTATGGAGAACCGAGCTTGCTGCGGATTCTTAAGCTGTTCTCATGGTTTAGCCGCAACTACGCGCTGCCAGCTTCAATTAACGGTAAAGCTCTTGATTTTAGTCACTAGACCAATTTGCCCTGTTACACATGCCTTGTCGGCCTTGCTGGCGGCACGTCTCAACCCGCCGGGGTCGAGCACGCCGCGGTCAAGGCGGCAGTTACCGACGTAATCCTTACGTTCTTCCGATTTATACTAACCTGCTACGTCAGGCGTCAGGCG
Source organism: Cydia strobilella (assembly GCF_947568885.1). Lineage (NCBI taxonomy): Eukaryota > Metazoa > Arthropoda > Insecta > Lepidoptera > Tortricidae > Cydia > Cydia strobilella. The sequence continues at coordinate 10,884,787 of NC_086068.1, read as the reverse complement.
ACACTCTTAGGTGAAGCCTCTAACCTTTTAGTCCACAGTGCCTGTTGTAGAGATATCACAATTACCTCGCTTTGAAAACTTTGTACAATAATTTAAAAAAACGTTTATAATCCATAATTACATATTGTATGTCATAATATATGCCATCCTTTTTTAATTTCATTCACACATTCCATCATAATTATTTACGGTTACGCGTTCAATATATGTAGATCAGTCGAAGAAATATGACATAGGATAGGACATTTGACCCCCTGTTCAGCGTGCGCTAACCTCTTTTGTAACTGCCCCGTTACAAAAAACATGTGAAATATTTATTTATTAGCCAGATTTGATCGAAAACTGTTCGTTCGGTAACTCTTAAAATCATCTAGTTCGTTTGATTGATCTGTCCTGCGCAAATATGACCATGTGTCACAGTTTCGTTCTCAGCTCAAATAACTTCCTATTCGTCTTCGCCGTGACTCTCATGTTCTCGCTCTTCTCTATGGCATTCTCTTTAACCCCGCTACACCACCTTATCTGAAAGAGCGTTTCTAGTATCTCGTCTATCAGATGTTCTCAAACTTATATTCTTGCTCCTCCCTCATCTACTTCTAAATTGTATTAGCTCTTTTACCTTCCGGGCTGTTCGGTTGTGGAACAGTAGAATTAAGATTATATATTGTATATATGTAAGACTAAATACATATTTTATATATATATATATATATATATATATATATATATTATATAGTATATTTACTTACTATCACCATGGGTCCAAAAAATATGAAAAAAAATCGTAGAAATAGAATTTAGAAAGATCAAATGAAAACTATAGCGAACATGATGTTTTTGAGTTATCGCAAAAAGTCTCCCCTTCATAGTAAAAAGACGTACAGCCACAGTTAAACGTTATTACGACATTAAATGGGTTTTTTAAGTTATTTGGCATTATTCATATAAATAAAGAAAAATATAAAATTGCTTATTTTACTCATCCAATTGTTATTTAATATTGAAACTAAAACAATTTCACTGGCTGTACGAGTAACGCCGTTGACTATTGGGCAGTTTTAGAACGAAAAAGTTTTTTTTTTTAAGTAAGTGGCAATCGCGCTGATATTCATACTTTAAAATTAACAAAATTACTCCAAAATAATAATGTTTTTAAAATTACTGCAGCTTGCTAAAATATGTGTTATTCATAAATATTACAATCTTAATATTTTTCGCTATTCAATATTAGACATGCAGTCTCCGATTGTAAGTAAGTCCCAAGGAAAAAATCATGGCCATGGGTCTGTTACAAATTATGCAAATTTGCATTGTCTTATTTGGTTTCCTCGCTTTCGAAATGAAAAGTAGTGTTTAACTCGAGTGAAATTTGAAATTCATCCCTTGGTTAACAAATCTACCTACAATTATACCTATACTATTAGCTCCCGTTTAGCCCCCGTTTTGTGAAGGAATGGAAAGGGTAACTAACGAACCCTACACTGAGCATGGCCCGACATGCTCTTGGCCTTCCTCATCAGGGAACACCTAATGTCCTTGTCAGTTAATGTAGTTAGATTTAACATAAATACCTTTATTGTTGGGAGGTTAATGTATCCTGCGAGGTACGTGACTTAAGCATGTAGGTCAGATGATGTGAGCGGGTTGAGGAAGTGCACGCTATTTCAACACCGAAAGCGTGGGTACGAGACATAAATACAATGGCAAATAATATGTGTAATATATTGTATTAACTTTTGTGTTCTCATATTTGCGCCTCATGCAGTTTTACTAACTATGTACATATACAAAAAGATTATATCACCCAACGACATTCGATCTGGACCGTGGACCGTGGCGTGGCGGTCTGAAAAGCGACATCGTATTGGATAATCTTAAATACATACATTTACCAAGTGTATGAGAAAGGACTAAGTGCACTCTGTGACTGTTGTTACACTTGCTACAGTCGAAGCTACTAAAAACTAGAAGCTGTAATTTTGTACAAAGTCTAATTCTAACAGAAACACAGCTACTTAAGGCTCATTTTGATAGTGCGGAAACTCCAATCTATATGAGTTACAGTACATTGAGAAATCTGATCAATTGAATTATTTGTTGTGGGCAATGAAACAAAAATTGCAAGCAAGTTATTGCATTGTCAGTAAGAGCCTATACCCATATGTAATATTATCAATCAGTGTTATCACTACTGAAAAACGCTAGTAGGTATACAGGTAATCGTATGATGATGGTCAACCATTATTTAGTGTATGTACCGTAATGTCAACGTGGCGATCGCGGTTCTTACTTTACTTTTTGTTGTGTCTATGAAATTACAACGTGAAACTATAAATCGTTCTCCATTGTCGCCACTTATTAAGGTAGTCATTATTTTTCCCACTACATTTTTTATTGTATTGTATTGTTTACTACAATGATGCGCAATTTGTCAAAATTACTAATAAGTGGAAACATTACTCTTGAAAATCATTAAGTATTAAGTTTTCGTCTCCTCGACGAAATAAATGCGCAATATATTTATGTAAGAAGTAGAGATGTTGCTATTAGGAACAACTGAGTGACACAACAGCTTGCCAATTGCATTTCAACAATAAAATTTAAGAAAAAAAAACGACTTCAATGGGGGATGCCGCTGAAAGTTCACTTACTGTTGATGGTGCACTCTTAGATTCCAGACAATGAAATGAAAAAGACAGCATCTTTTGCCTAATTATGTAGAAAAGGAGGTAAAACCACCCACTTTTCTAGTAGTATTTCGTTTTTGTAAGGGTCGCAGTTCTAACCTAAACTAACCCAATTTTCTGATAGCATTTCGTTTATGTAAGGGTCACAGTTCTAACCTAACCTTACCCACTTTTTAACCGACTTCAAAAAAGGAGGAGGTTATCAATTCGACCGTATTTTTTTTGTATGTATGTTACCTCAGAACTCCGTCATTTCTGAGCCGATTTGGAAAATTATTTTTTGTTTGAATGTAGCTATATAGTCCCAAGTTGGTCCCGTTTTTGTAAAAACCCAGTTTTGATGAAGGGATCCATTAGGAATACAGGGAACTCCTCAAATCTACCACTTCATCAAATGTCACTTTTTTAAATGTAAGTGCTTGATTTGTTGATGAAAATACTAAAATCACTATATGTATGCCTTTAACATTTGAGGAGTTCCCTCGATTCCTCATGGATCCCATCATCAGAACTGCTTTTTGACAAAAACGGGACCAATCTGTATGTATATATATACTTACAATTAAAAAAATAATTTTCAAAAACGGTCCAGAAATGACGGAGTTATGGAGTAACAAACATTAAAAAAAAAAAAACGTACAACCGAATTGAGAACCTCCTCCTTTGAAATCTTAAAGTGGGTTAAAAAATAAAAAAACTATTATTACTCATTTTTCAACACCATTGCTCAAAAAGACGTTTTTATTCCACCGATTTTTGGCTCATAATCCTAGATATTAAACACGTGTGCTTTTTTAGTATATTATAAACTCGCGCTTTTTCATTATATTATCCGACTGAGTTAAGAAGGTAACTGATTGCTAATAATATGCATGGAAACGGAGCCTTCTTTAATTGATCGGACTGGCGGGCACCGGCGCGTCCGACCGCCTTCCGCGGCCCGATCGGCCCGCCCGCGGCCAGGGCGAGGGGCGGCCGGCAGTACGACAGATTTTAGACTTTTACTAACTGTTTTAACAATTACAATTTGATTAATATGAAACTCTTTTTTTTCTCGCAAGTGTGTTGAAAAACGTCGTATGAAACACGTGTGCATTGGTCATTACACACGTCGGCTTTCTTATTGCGCGCGAGCTGTACTCGTGTGTAATGGCCAACTTAGCACACTTGTATCACAATGTACTATTATTTTACTATTTTCAGAGATAACACTTTTGGATTGTTGAATCTATGACTTATCTTGCGCCAGGCTTACCTACTGCTCTCCTTCAACTGTAATCACTTCTGTGGATCACGTCGGTGATTGTACTGGACATACCCGTGACAAGGGATCAACTGATCATCGAAAATGGAAATGTATGAAGAGAAGACCGGGACACGAGACTCGCTACGTAGCACCTTGCAGTGAGAGCAACTGCATTTTTACAAACGCCCTGGATGTCTTTTCGAGCAGCTGCAAGCTGCTGTAAAGATTTATCAATTTGATTACTAAACTTATTGTTTTAGTCTTACAAGGTCTTACGAAATTAAAATTAAAATTGTGTTTTTCTTTTTTGGTTAATAAGTACTAAATGTATGATGTAGGTAAAAGTGAGCCTGAATTCGAAACTGAGTTGATGCTCATTAAAGTAGTTCTTGTGTAGTTTAAATTTAACTCACTCGTGTAGTTTACTCTAGTTTACTCTGACTTATTTTTTTTGAATTTCATCAGTTTTTTTCAAAAACTAGGTGATTGACCTGCACTTTTTTTATTGTTATGAAAAGTACAGAATGTTTGCTAAAGCTTGCGCTACGATTTTGATGTTGACATTAAAATCGTAGCGCAAGCTTTAGCAAACATTCTGTACTTTTCATAACAATAAAAAAAGTGCAGGTCAATCACCTAGTTTTTGAAAAAAACTGATGAAATTCAAAAAAAATAAGTCATCTTTATTTGGGATAACTTTATATGTCTATAATTAGCTCCATGCATGAATTTATTTTTATTTTTGGATTCATAATTTATATCGTTGGAACACCGGAAATGATAAAAATACTTTTGTAAACCTTAACATTATTTTATTAAAAAATATTTAAAATGTTGAAATTTTTTGAGCGGTTGAAACGCTCATAATTTTTGGCGCGAATTCGACAGAGCGTGATGACGTCACACGTTGGGCGGTCCAACTGACGTTTGCTACTAATGACACTAATCTGTCGAACGCGTGACGTCTCGTGGCGTTTCGAGCGTTTCGCTCACTAGCTTTTCGCGGGCAAATTTTTGTACTTTTTATTTATAATTTTAAGTAATTAAATGGTAATTTAAAAACGGAAATGCATTTGTAACATGATATAACGGTAACAAACATCCGAATAAAACATATTTCGTTCAAATATAAACTTCATGCATGAGGCTAATTAATTCTCGAGTACGTAATTTGTGAAACTTTTCTGTAACATTTTTGACAGTAACTTATGCCCTAGTTAATAAGCTACCGACCGACACATTTGGAACCGATAATTGGACAATTAAAGGAGACCAATTTAAAAATGGTTGAGAAAAAAATTGGTAGCTACCTCTGGGGTGATTTTTCTATAAATTTCATCGTATTACACGTGGTTAACGTGACGGCTCCACAATAGCAGAGCTGTCCAAGCCAAACACATTGGATAATATGCACCGTAAGCGCATTTATAAACTCATTAAACTTATTTACCTCGTCCCGTGCCGTTAGTGCCGTTTCTGTACACATTCAATTTACACGAGGTCTACCACGAACTTCAAAGTTTCTGTTTCTCCGTCTCTATCTCTTGCGTAACTGGAGTGACACGGCTAGAAATAAAATATGGAAGTTTCGCGAAAGGTCTCAGAACCGCCCACATATCCACAGAGTCCACAGACTCTGAGGCCGCCTGCGCTTTGTCCCGTGCCTAATTGTAATTTCAGATTGGCGTGTCAGCGTGCAATCGGCATTAGTCACAATGCGCTAATTTTTTCTTTGTTTTTGCTAATCTGCGGGCTCCGAAACTATCCGACCAAATCATTTACTCTGAGTCAAGGTTACCGGATTTGTTTAAGCACAATAATAATCAAAGATGTAAGTATAGTTCATTTTATTGGTAAGGAGAATACGACTAATAAAGTGGAATAGAGGTAAGATCCCAATTGCCGATTAGAAGAAAGCCACTGTAACAATTGAGGTGTAGTTTTTATAAAACTGTTATGTAAAGGATTATTTAAAATCGTAATGTTATAAAACTAATTTTAATCGTCAGCGCGATAGTAGGTTGGCAAATCAGGTTTTACTCGTTGGTTACTTTCCGTTTATATGTCATATAGGACTAGGCTCGGGGGCTCGGATATAGGTGAATAGAATATGGTATCAATGCATTCTAATCAGTTTGATGTCGGACACAAATGACAAGCGCGAAAATGGTGGGGGTAATTACTGTGACGTCTGAAAGTCGACAGTACAAAGTTTTTTACTTTTTCTTTTAAGCATACCAAGCGGGGTACCAAATAAAAGGACTTTGTGAGTAGATTACAAATATATACATACTATAATATTTTCACTACTTAGTCTAATTATTAGAAAACGTTAAAAAACATTACAATCCAGAGTTGACTTTGAACTGTTCTAAATTGGAAATGGCTAAATGGAGTAATAAAATTTTTATACCAAATTACTGTGAATATCCTCTATATAATGTTTAAAAATAGTTAACCTGATATATACAAAAATAAGATTTGTCCAACCTAGGTATATGTACATATTTAAGTTCAGGTCCCATATACATCACTATGCTGTGCCGTAAGGCGTACTATTTTCCGTTTATAGACTGTAACTGCATGCTGTGCACAGTTACCATTAATTATCAGAATCATCTAACAAAAAATCACATACACTATAATATGTTTTGTTATATTTGTTTGCTATGGACCACCGTTCACGAGTTTTTTACGAAAAATTAAAAAAGGACCTTTGCACGCCTCTCCACTTGATAGCTTCACCCCCACACACACACGTTGTTTAAAACACCATTCCCTACTACTATGCCAAAATTTGCTTATAAACGTATTCCAAATTTTATATTAAAGGAAAATACACGTATTATTTCCCATATTTGGAAGTTTTTGGTTTTCGTTTGGTAAGCTATCACAGTAGTCGCGAAAAGCACTTTGTAATAACTCGGCCGAAAGTGCAATAGATGGACCGAAAGTGGAATAGACTCGTCGTCATCGTGGATATACTTGGTTATACTTTCTAGCGTCATCAACAATGTACTATTGTAAAAAAAAAACTAGGTGTATGCTATTTTGTTTCACTGAATCAAATATCTATCATTCTATCTGACATCATATCAAAGTTAACAGAAGTGGTACAGAAACAACCTAGTTTTATAATTTAGATACATAATATACTTACTAAATTAGAGTAATCGCGTAGATAATCTGTAGATACATACTAGAATTTTTATGGTAGGTAACTATCAATATTAACCAAATCCGATACAAGAAAAGTAAATCTTCGCTCTATAAATAGATAGTGTCGTTAGCTTGGGTCAAATAAAAACACCGAGGCGACAAAAACTTTGTTAGGATACAAGGGCGAAGGTCACCGGGAAATGTTTTGTCAGATGAATCATTCCCAATTTTTTTACAACAATTTCTGTTATACCGATTGACACGACAGAAACTTAATTATTTCCTTTAAGAGTCCGCAGCAAGCTTAGTTACTCCATACATACGCTCTCATTTTAAAACGACTAGCTAGATTGCTCTGAAACTTTGTACTTACAATACTTTAAGGTATATTTATGCCTGTATTTAGTTTATGTAAGCTTCAGATACCAGCTCAAATAATTTTTAAGAAAAAAAAAACGACTTCAATGGGGGATGCCGGTGAAAGATTAGTGTTCATTGCACCATCAACATCGTCTTAGATTCCAGACAATGAAATGAAAAAGACAGCATCTTTTGCCTAATTATTATGTTTGCGGGTGACGAATCTTACTTCACCGTGATACAGTTTTAACTAGTACGGGGAGTAAAGGACTCATTCTTCTCATAGTGTATAACTTTACAACTAAATTAGTTTATTTACGTACCTAAATCAGACTGATGTATGTACCTCCATCCTTACCTATTTATAAGTAATGTAACTTTTAGTTGTGTTATTGAAATAAAGAAATTTATTATTATTATTATTAAAAAAAAAAAAAAAAAAAACCACCCACTTTTTTAGTAGCATTTCGTTTCTGTAAGGGTCGCAGTTCTAACCTAACCTAACCCACTTTTCTGATAGCAGTTTGGTTCTGTGAGCATCGAAGTTCAAACCTAACCTAACCCACTTTTCTAGTAGCATTTCCGGGTCCGGGTCTGGGTTCAGGCCCGGGTCCTGGGCCGGGTCCGGGTCTTAGTCCGGGTTCAGGTTCAGATTCAGGTCCAGGATCATGTCCAGATCCGAGTCCGGGTCCAAGTTTGGCTCCGAGTCTAGGTCCGGAGCTGGTTCCAGGTCCAAGTTTGGGTCCGTGTCCGTAACGAAGGGGACAAATCGCCAAACGTGAACTATGTGTCGTTGAAGAGTTCAATTCTGATCATCATTAGCAGTTCCACTTCATCAAATACCACTTTTTTAAATGTAAATGCTAGATTTGCTGATGAAAATACAAAAGACACTATATCTATGCCTAAAACATTTGAGAAGTTCCCTCTACTCCTCATGGATCCCATCATCAGAACTTGAGATTAACAAAAATGTGTCTTAAAAACCTACTTTGCTTAACAAACATAACGAAGAGGACAAATCGCCAAACGTTAACGTACCCACTGTCGTGTGGTTAGTGGTTAATAGTTCGATTAAAAGGGGTTATATTCATTGTGCCAAATAAATGTATTTTGATCACACCTACCGTTGTTTTAATAAAATGGTTAGATCTCCTTATACTATTTAGTAGGCTTGCCCTTTTGAAGGTGCACTCCCCTACGCTTTCCGTGCATGTCGTACAGCATCCGTGCAGTCGCAAAAAAAAGGACTACACTTTTAATGCGAATCAGATAAGATGCGAAGCAGTAATGTAATTGCTTTTATTTTAAATATGTACATTTATTGACAGTATTCGCTTCGTATGTGGCGCCGCTCTAGTGGATGTGGGACATATTGCTTATTTGAAAGTTGGCAGCTGTCAAATAGTATGCAGATGTCGTAGCACACAATTTCATATTTTTACCACCAACTTGACACGTAGCCATAATTATAAGTTATAAACCGGTACTACATTCTTAATACAAGGACCCTACATAATCTACCTAGTTCACATCACGAATTTACACGTTTAACAAGGAAAAGCAACAAAGTTTTTACCCATTGGTGCATTGCACTGATGTTTGTTGTGCCTACGTGACCTTGTTATTATGTAACACTATGAATAGACGTTTAAAGAAAATCTTCAAGTATAAAGTAATTAGTATTAAAATAATAATCACTTTTAAGTATATTTTTGCCTTATTATAATTTCAGATGTGTAGGTTGCGTTTCCTGTGATGAGCATCACGACAAGACAATTGCTATGCTTCCGAGGCAGTTTTTACACAAAAGCATTTTTTTATACTACAAGGTCGCTGATAAGTGGCATTAATACGATTATTGATATAATAGTACATTATTGTAGAGTCAGAGCAGGGAAGTGGCCAATTGCTGGCTAAGTTTATTTTTAACCATTTAACAGAATAGTTTTTTTTTTTTATTTATAATTTTACAGGAGTTTTATACTGTTGTACATATCGGCCCTATTAAGTCCTCTTCTTATAATTTCAGAACAACTATAATCTATTTATTAAGCCTAACTTCAGCCAATCTATACACAGAATAGCTTTTATTGCGAACTATTTTAAGGTCATTATCACGTTTGTGCCAATAGGTTTTAAATATTCAATACTGTGGAATTGAAATTATGGATATGGATATATGGACCCCCGGGTCGTACCACGGACCAAGTTAATGAATTCGGTTGGCGATAATGGGTAGCTCCTGAGTTAGTAAATAATAAGTTGTCAAAGTCTAGGGTAGATCATTCATGCCGGGGCCACACTAATGGGAAACGGCGGGAAACGCCGTTGATTGTCGCGATAATCCCAGGGTGGCCGTATGAAAAACGTCGAATTAACACGTTTTCCGACGTTTCCCGTTAACACTAACCCCAGCATTAGGATACAACCGGCAAATAAGCTAAGATGAGAAAGAATGTAAAATTATTAGTTTCGTCTATTACTAGAGCGTCCTTGACCGAGTGAAGTATCCAAGTACCTAGTAATTAGAATACGTTGACGCATATCTGCCACGTAAAATAGTTTTTTTGTGCTTCCGGGTTGCAGGAGTACATGTGTACCTAATTATTCAAATAAATGAGATAATCAAGATCACGAATTAAACAGGTTGTTCGATCTTGTTCCGCTAAGGCCGTCAGCATATGTGACACTATGAATTGTTAGGAGTTACATCTATTTTTAGGGTTCCGTACCAAAAAGGTACTAAAGGAACCCCTTATGTTGCGACTCTGTCCGTCTGTCCATCCGTCGGTCTCTCACATCGCTAATTATCTCGAGAACTACTAAAGCTATCGATTTGAAACATGGAATAGTCATGACATAAACAACGCTAACCCAGACACATTGAGTGTTTTTTATTTATTAGATATGAAAAATGCCCCATTTGAACAGGAGGCAAAATTTCAAAGGTAAATTTCAACATTTCTTTTATCTTTTGAAAGAGCTCAAATTGTACATTTGAAAAGAATTTGATTTATGAAGAAAAATGTAAAAGAATTACCATCCCCCTTATTTCCGAAGTTTAACCCTTAAATGCGTAGTGTTGGATGCAGCCTACACAACATAAACATCTAATTTTATGCATAATTAGACAAATTCTATTTGTTCCTGTATATTATTTCAATAGTAAAACTAATCCATTTTCCTAATTTTTATTTAAATTTAGGCAGTATTTTAATTTATAAAACTTACATTTGTTTTAAGACGAAATGTCGGAAAACTTGGAAAAACCCGGAAGGTTATGATTTTTTGTAAGTGATTTTGGGCAGGTTTTTCGGGGTTTGTAATTATTTTATATTTTAAAGAGTTATGATTCACAAGGACGGGACTTAATCGCGTTAAAATAAGTTTTACATTTACCTCCGACGTTTAGCCAGTCTTTTCCGAGAAAACTAACACAGGGTAGTGCCACTATAAACGAAGTACTTAATAGGGATTTGTCGTTTTAGGTACTTCTTCCAATATGACACTACAAACACTGTGCATAGCTTGATCCGACTCTACTTGCCTGCTCTTCCGTTGTTATACGCCTGTGACAACAGGGATATACAAAAAATGAACCTTGATTTTTTTTCAACGTTCAAAACACGTTCCGAATACACGTTTGTATTTTTATCTTTTGGTATTATACTCCAATATTATTATAATGTTAATGTTTTGACATTGAATTGTGAAGCCAAATATGTGGACTTAATATTACTTGTTTTTTTAATTAAGGATTTTTTATTTATTTAGGGTAAGTATATGGACAAAGAAAATATTAAATATTTTATCGAAGAGAAATACTGTCTACCAATATTAATATACCAATAGGTCGCCGTGTTTCTGACTATTTAAGGGTATTAAAGCCAGCAAATTAAATATACATTTTGACAGTTTTAACAGATTTTAATTGATTTAAATTTTGAACTTATACAAAAAACAATATTTGGTAACATCACAACAGAAGGATATTATTAATTAGTGGAAGTAATTGGCTGTGGGCATTACTCCCTTAAAGAAATAAAAACTCTAATAACATTGAGGCACTACACTTATACTTCTGTTAGTCAGTGCGTACTTACTTATAACTTATCAAATCGGCCTTGTCAAGAGATCAAAAAACTCATAATTACCTTAAAATATTTAAATTTACTATTTTATCTCATACGTTCAGTAAATAAGGCCCGGGACCGGGCCTTGTTACCCGCTCTGACAATGGGCCTTCTTGTTAACACAACAAATTCAAGACTAATAGGATTAAAATATTTAATATAAAAATATAGGTACATACAATTATAAATTTTCCCGTCCTCACAAAGTTAGATAAATTCTGTTAACATCCATATATGTACATTAAAACATCAAATAACTCGATAAAAACACACTTTGTTTTCGTTAAAAATAACATCAAGCGCAGCCCCGACCTACCTTTCTGACCGTATGGATGCTACTGAGAATTTGAGAAAATAGCGACGCGTGCGAAGACAAGCGTTGTTGACAGCTCGTTATATCTGCTACTTCTATGTGTCCGTGATGTGTTGAACAAATAATACTAGTGCAACTGCTATTTTTGAATGCTGGGCCTTGTTACCCGCCGGGCTTTATAAGACTCACCTACCTTATTATAAGTAGTTATCTACTGACAAACAACCTTACCACCTCTCAACCTCAACCTTATTGATAGCTCCAATAAGAAAGGATTTTTAGAAATTTAACCCCAACGGAAATGAAATGTGGTTAAAAGTTTTTAAGGATTTCTCCGCTCTCTTGGTTTCTTTTAATACACCACCTGCATTGAGTACAAGAGCGCTGGTGGCCTAGCGGTAAGAGCGTGCGACTTTCAGTCCGGGGGTCGCGGGTTTAAACCCCGGCTCGTACCAATGAGTTTTTCGGAACTTATGTACGAAATATCATTCGATATTTATCAGTCGCTGTTCGGTGAAGGAAACATCGTGAGGAAATCGAACTAATCCCAACAAGGCCTAGTTTCTCCTCTGGGTTGGAAGGTCAGATGGTAGTCGCTTTCGTAAAAACTAGTGCCTACGTCAATTGTCGGGATTATTTGCCAAGCGGACCCCAGGCTCCCATGAGCCGTGGTAAACAGCCGAGATAACGCGAGGAATATGATTGAGTAGGTATAAACTTTATTTTTATATGACTTTCGAAACATGAGTTCCATAGCTCTTGCAGGCCTCTGAGGGTATGCCCCAGTAAAACGGTTTAAAATAATGGCTCTTACACTTACACACACTGCGTGACCAGCATCAGTGGTTCGTGGAACCTAACCTACCACAACATGGGATTCCCTGTCACCACTTACGTGCACTGAATGGTCAATTATACCTATAACATTTATTGCAATTACATTACAATGTTAAATACTACAGTTTGAAACTGATCTTTAATTTTCCATCAGTTTATTTATCATATAATTTTGCAATCATTTGATTCCTAGAAAACGCAATTGGTTCTCTTGGTTGTGTCTTATACGTATCATGGAATTTTACTAACAAATCTCCTTTGAACCACCTTTGCTGGGAAGTGTAGGTATTAAGGGCGAGCACCGCAAGCGACAAAAAACCAAATACGTCGTTCTCTGAATAAAATATTTCCTAATTTTTAATTAATTAAAAGATGTTGCGGATATTCACTGAAACTATTTTTTTCATACTATACTGAACTGTCACCTTAGGATGACTCACGTTAGACCGGGCCGTGTCCGGGCCGCAGCTTCCGGCGCTTACTTTTCTATGACATGACAGGTGATCACGTGATGCTTCCCATAGAAAAGTAAGCGCCAGAAGCTCCGGCCCGGACACGGCCCGGTCTAACGTGAGTCATCCTTTATACAATGAGAAAAACAGCGCTCTCTTGATAATTATAATATATTACTGGTCGGGCTTTACTTATGTTCTTCTACGGAACTCAAACTATCTCTATACCAAATTTTATCTAAATCGGTTCAGCGGTTATTGAATTCCCATAACAAATTTCCACCTCCCTTTTCACATCCTTAAGGGATGATTTTTGAGATTAAAACTATCTTAAGGATGACTCACGTTAGACCGGGCCGTGTCCGGGCCGGAGCTTCCGGCGCTTACTTTTCTATGACATGACATGTGATCACGTGATGCTTTCCATAGAAAACGAAGCTCCGGAAGCTCCGGCTCGGACACGGCCCGGTCTAACGTGAGTCATCCTTAAGTATCCCCAGCCAATTTTTTTTTCGGTTATCTTTCATGTACAGACTTTCGACCCTCTTCCGCTTTATTATATATACAGGTTGAAATTTTAACCACCCTTCATACTCTACGTAGTGATTTTATAGGTCACACTGAACAACTTTTATTATGGGACCAATGCAGAAATCGCAAAAAAAAATTTTGGCTGTTTCATACATTCCGGCTGATGTGATGCCGCTGATTTGTATGGGAGAGCCAAAAAATTTTTCGCGATTTCGGCATTGCTCTCATAATAAAAGTTGCTTGGCCTATAAAGTCACTACGCAGAGTTAGACGACAGACTATTAGATGGATTTTTTCTTTCTTAGGGTCGGTTGCACCAAACCGTCTGTCACCGTTTTACCGTTCGCTAAATTTTATTGTATGGAAAGTTTCATAGTACTCTGCTGCTTGACGTTAATCAGTCTGTTAATTGTGGTTGGTGCAACTGGCCCTTAGTGAAGTATATGAATGCACTTAAATACAATTGGTCGACGTCGTTTTAAATGATAATGATAGAGTTAGACCAAGAAAAGTCTGCAGCGATTTCGACAGCACACTCAGTGCCAGTGTTATTTATACGTCATAATTTCACAGAAGTTAATCTCTGCAGACTTTTCTTGGTTTGACTCTAAATGGTTATATAAAATGGGAAACTGTAGGTAGCCTATTTTTTAAATATAATTTCGATACCTAATTAGCTGCCAATACACGGTTAAGTCAAATTGTTTTTCAAAGACTTATTAGGGCTCTTCAAACTAGATGAGTGACGATAAATATCATCGTAAATGCGTTCTATCACATAATCACAGGAAACCACTATAAAAGTACATACCTACCCATAAATTTACTTGTATCCTTCTCACTTTTCCAAATTTTTAATTCATATTTGCAACAGTAATTGGAGCGGAGTGCCTTTCATTGTAATGGGAAAAAGGCAATAAGTCTCAAATGAAACGCGTAACAATTGTAATACTTGGTAAAGGGATGTAGAGTTCGGAATAGAACTACGGTATATTCAGATTATTTTGCTATGGTTTTAAATAAGGTGGTAAAATTATGTTATTTTCGAGTTCCGTTTCTGCGCGTACAACAGCTGCGCTGGCGCTGCGGCGGATATAAATCAAAGCCACTAAGGTTGTCTAACTATTTAGAAGCTTGCCTTTTTGTGGTATATTTATCGTGCAGTATACATTTTGTATAGTATTTTATGTCCTTTATATCTATATGACATATACATTTTAGTTAAGCTGTTAAAGAAAGTTTTTGATGCGTAGTCTGATCCGCTACTATTGATGCTGATGATCCGCTACTATATCATGAAACTGACCCAACCACGCCAATCTAACATGATTAGGTTAATGCACGAATTTATAATTTTCAGGTACTATTTTGTACCACTAATGCCAGAAGTTTTAAGTTATCAAGGTACAATTGTACGCTTGTCCGATCAAAATAGTACCGCAACTAATATAGCGCTTAAAAAAGGATGTATTTGTGCATTCATTAAAACGTAATATCAATTTCTCACGTCGTCTTCGGGTCAAAATCCATAACGCCTTTAGTATATGTAAATATACCTATTATGAAAAAAATGTTTTATCAAACGTGTTTTTGCGTAAGTATGTTTTTTTCCAGTAGTTAGTGGTAACCCTACAAAGATAACGATGATCTTGTCTGTTATATCGAAACCGACAACTGGTTTAGTATGAACCCTGAGGGGGTTAGGCCTTGGTGTTGTAGAGCGATCGATCGATATCAATTGGCGATACGAGGCAAGTCTGCATAAATGCCTTAATCAGAAATCAAAATTCAATTCAATACAAATATTATGCGTCGGGCTCTCACACTTTTTACAACAAATAAAGATATTTGAAATATTTTATACATTTATAACATAATAAATACATGACAGATATATCTTCCAAATTATACATAATTATGATCATACTTGTAATAAATTGAATTAGTAGCTTCTGCCTGTTGTTCTATACTAAAGCAGGTTTCCATTAGGTACGACGACGAGCGAGCGAAGCGAGCGTGTCGCGGGAGCGGCCGGCGAAGTGCTAGAATGAAATTGTTCAACGGATAACTAACTTAAGGAAATTGCTTATTCATTTATGTTCCTGGATCTACTAACTGATGTGGTTTTTGATCATTAGACTATAATTTTTTTACGAAATTTAACTTTTATACAATGTGAAATTATCTACATTAAAGTTATTTAAAAACAAATTAGACATTTTATCATTATACATACAATTCGGGTATTATACAATGCAAATCTTGTGTTATTCAAAATTATACAAAGTGAGCGTATATCTTGTAAATTTTATATTTATAATTGGTATATGTATATTATATTACTGACCCTACGACGACGCCTTATGCTCTCAAACCCATATCAATCAAACCAAAACATAGTACCTAATATGTCCATACGTGACAAAATCATATCGCTCTAGTTGTTAATAATAATAATATAAATTTTATTTCAGAATTACATTATTCCATATACCCTTATACACTTAAAACTTAAAATCTATATAGACATTTTTTTACACACTTAGCATACACACATAAAGAAAAAACCTACACTAAAAACTAGGTGAACAGCATGTGCATCAGGTTCCAGTAGTAATGGAAGGGACCATCATCCCGTCTTGCCACTGTTTCCAGGAGACTGTTAGGGCTACCGGCGATACGTCTCAGCAGGGACGCGACACGTTTTCGCATTATTGCGTGAAATCCATCCGTGCGCGCCTCCGCGAACATGCCTGACGCACTGCAATGCCTCGGGAGCCCCAACAGCATCCTGAAAGCGTTGTTATATTTGACGCGCAGGGCGCTCTAGGTTTTTTGAGTATAGTTGATCCATAGACTGCAGGTGTAAAATAACTGACAGTATGCCCTAAATAGAGTGATCTTAACGTTTTTGTTACACGTAGCAAATCTACGGATCAGCATGTTACTCCTCACCGCCAGCGCCCTGCGTTCCCTTTCGATGTCCTTGTTGTCTGTGAGGGATGAAGTAACCCAGTGCTCCAGGTATTTAAACTCTTCAACCACCTTGAGGTGTGTCGCCAAGTTTAACCTAAGGGGTACGCGAGTCGCTCTTCGTACCCGCTTTTATTAACTAACAACTCACTCTTCGAGGCATTGTACCTGAGGCCATGAGAATCCGCATACCGCTCACATATATGTTAAACAAGGTTCATTTTGACTAATCATTATGTGGTTTATCATAAGCATAAAGGTTGGGTTACATAATTAATTAAACGGGTTCATACGGGCCGAATTGCGACTGGAACAAGGTCAGTCACCGGTGACCTCCGTGCGAAGTGGACTGAAATGATTTACAGTAACAGTTCATTATAATTGTCTTAACAACAACCATTGTATATTGTTAAGCCTTTAAGGATTCCAAAAGAGTAACATGTATTAACTTTTACTATTATTTCATTCATTCCTTACTCGTATAGTTTGCTAAAATTTTATATTATTTTCAATGTATGCACCAGATTATTATAAATGCTATCGTCGCCTTTCAGTATTCCAGGCTTGAAACTCCACTTACACTATGATTGCAAGAAACAATATTTATTGATGTCTTTTAGTAACTAAAAGACATTTAAATGATTAAGGGAAAAATTCCTAATGGTCGACATACTAATGCCAGTAATGCCCCATAGATGACACCATGCTGCCACTAGTGACTATAGCACTCGGACGAATGTCTGACGTCTGATTGCATCGTACGAGCCGCGCGCAGTAAACCAAATGAGGTTTTCAATCGCGCTTATACCATGTATAATAGAATTTTTTCTACATCGACACAAAAGGCTTGGTCTTAGGACTCTTAGGTCATTTACATGAGACTGCTTTTTGTGTTAAGACCCCTTTTGCTACCTCTGTTATACATTAAAACAACTCTTTCATTCCTATTGTTACAATGTATTGAGCTAGGCAATAAATAATGGTAGTGTCATAACTGGGTGACACTGACAGCG
This sequence comes from Cydia strobilella, assembly GCF_947568885.1. Taxonomy (NCBI): domain Eukaryota; kingdom Metazoa; phylum Arthropoda; class Insecta; order Lepidoptera; family Tortricidae; genus Cydia; species Cydia strobilella. The sequence continues at coordinate 10,867,080 of NC_086068.1, read as the reverse complement.
TTCCTCATTGCTTAATAACATTATTTTTTACCCGCTAGCACCACTACATTGTACCCTCATGTTGTCATGTTTGTTGTCATCAAATAATGTTTTAATATTGTTCTAATAATCAAATCAATTAGTGGGATAATTATATTTATTAACTGTTAATCGTCGCTACGCCATTAATACTCAATTATCCACCAACTTTAGGTAAGTACCCTTTACCCACGTTAAAAATATTATCGCTAATATACACGATGGGCCATTATACTGGCCCACTAAGATGGGTCAGCGTGGAGGGTAGTGGTGACGGATGGCTTATGGTGCGTCGGGTGGCGATGGGGGCCACGGTGTCGGTTTTTCGTCTACACATCAAAGGTAGTCGGCCAGCGATGGTGCGTACGCATCTACACGTGGCCCTTTCCATAGTGCGTGCTCTAACTATCGCATGGCCATCTCGCTGGTCCGGCGCTGGGTCATCGTGTAGAGGAGCCATTAGACAGAAGCAATCATAGTCATTAGGGCTATTGGTACCGACGTTATTGGTTTGCTGATGTAGTATTTTACGTGGTAAGTTCAGGGTCATCTGACTGTGTTTAGGGTTTTCCGTTATGTTATAATAGTACATTACGATACAAGTGCGAATTACCTTGTCGCACGTATATTGTACAACGTTTTACAGTACATATGGCCCTTTAAATTTTCGTCATACGCACGTACTAGTTACCGTACTAGGGCACCATATTATGTATTGTAAAAACCTGTTCGTCTTAGGCCCAAAACACAAACACGTGTGACAGTAGGGCGCTCCACACGGGTTAAAAGACGGTATCGTAGTACCATGATGCGAGTCATGAGACCGACCGAAGCATGTGCGGAGATATGAACCTGCCCTGCGCCATATGAATTTAACAGCTAAAATAAATGACGTATGATGTCGATGAATTGATTAATATAGAGTAATTTTGTTTCTAAATCTACTTTAGGATACCTACTATGTGACACAATATCATCTATATATATATATATAAATGCAAGTGTCCTGACGTGGTCCTGACTGACTGACTGACTCACTGACTGATTCATCAACGCAGAGCCGAAACTACAAACGAGAGAAGGTTGAAATTTGCACACCGGGTTGCATTTATAAAGTGTACAAGAGATAAGAAGCGATTTTGAAAAATTCAACCCTTAAGGGGGTTAAAAAGGGGATAAAAGTTTGTATGGAGATCAAAAATTTTATCAAGTGCGGGACTTGAAACTTTGTGAATGGGCATATTATTAGAATACAGGAAAAGTAATTTCAGCGTTTTTTATAATTCATCCCACAACATGGTTAAACAGGGGTTGAAAATTTGGATCCATTACAAATGCTTTGAAACTTCTTAGAAAGGTATAATAGCCGATTACAAAAAAAGTGATTTTAGACGTTTTTGGAAATTCAACCCCTAAGGGGGTTAAAAAGGGGATGAAAGTTTGTCTTGGGGCTCAAATTTTATTTTAAGCTAGGATCTTGAAACTTTGCAACAAGGTATTATATAAGAAATCAAGAAAACTAATTTCAGCGTTTTTATAAATTCATCCCCTTAGGTGGTGAAAAAGGGGTCGAAAGTTTGTATAGAGATCAAATATTTTTGTGAGTGCGGTACTTGAATCTTTGTATAAAGGCATATTATTAGAATACAAGCGTTTCATTTCAGCGTTTTTGAATATTCATCTCTTAAAAGGGTTAAAAAGAGGTTGAAAATTTGAATCTATTTTAAATGCTTTGAAACTTCTTAGAAAAGCATTGTATACGATAACAAAAAAAAGTTATTTCAACGTTCTTAGAAATTCAACCTAAGGGGGTTAAAAAGGGAATGTAAGTTTATATATACGTGGTACATTAAATGTATTAAAATAGACGAAAACTGATTTCACCGTTTTTGAAGTTTAAATAAGTAGTGGACTTAAGTCTTCTAAGAGGGTTGAGAGGGATTATATCGAGAATTTTTTTTTTTAGTTAAGGGCTTGAAACTTCGTAGTTTGTACGGTAGTATGTACTATGTACTATTATTTATTTTGTGACTTAGGTTATTTTCTGTATAAAAAAATCCCCAGCAACTTACATTAAACAGGAATAACCAGACATTAAGAGGAAAACCACGTAAATAGAAAATATAGTCGCTTAAAATGCGTCGACTAATATTATCATTACGAAATTTTACGTCAGCGGGTCAGCGCTCGTTAGAAATTAGACCGTTTCGAATGTGACGATGGCTCGTGACGTCACGTGACGTCAGAATTCGGTCAATGCACGTTACATATGACGCAGCCAAACAAGTCAGCCTGGTCAATATCTCAAGCAATTTCTATTAAGCTGGGTTTACACGGGGAAAGTCAACCATTATGTAAGGCTATAAAATTATTATTTAGGACATCTTCTGAGTCAAAAAATCGTCGCTATACTTACTCAACCTCATATCTGCAACAATCATTTGATGGAAATGTCGCTTTTCTTTCATTCGGAATACGGGTGTTTTTGTCATCAAATGAGTGTTGCAGATACGAGGTTGAGTAAGTATAGCGACGAAATAGTATGCAATGTGTTCGTATACGTTTAAACTAAAAAAATACATTATACAGACATACGATCTACCATTATCGTTCACCTATAGCCAAATTCATTTGGTTCATTATTCTGCTAAAATGTCGTTTCCTCTTAAAATGCCAGTTTCGCATGAATTCATATCATATCAGTATGCTTCCTTGCTGTTGGCTTGCTAGTCATCTTTAGGCTTAGAATCTTTAAGTGCGGTATGTGATACAGGAAAACTAGCAGCCTAAGTACTAAGTACCTAATCTGAGTATGAATAAAACGCATCGGCAATTTCAATCGACAGAGCCGTTACGCACTGTCGACTGGTCGGCGGCGACTCAGTCGATGGCGACTGTGACTTTCTATAGTTTGTATAGGTGTTTACGCACTTATTCGCCGGTCGCTTGGACGACTCGGCGACTCGCTACGTAGTGGCGACGCACAAATGACTGCTGGTCGCCGGCGACCACTAGGTACACGGGTTCAAATGGAAGCGCACACTGCGAGCAATTGTCGAGACGACATATTTGTATCCGTCTCTCTCTCGAACATAGTTGTGAAGAACATAACATGTTTTAGTGATGCTTGCGCTCGGCTTGGTCTCCTGGCCCTAGTTGCCTATGTTTTGGTCGCCGAGAGATCGAGTCGCCGGCGACTAATCGACAGTGGGTTACGGCTCTTATTTTCGCCATGAACCAGTTTCACGAGCAATAAATATCAAAGTGTGTTGCGTGTACATACAGCAAATATTTTTAATACTCAGGTCATCGTCCCTTGGCGTGACGTAACTTGATAAAATACCTAATTAACTAAGTTTGCCGGCTTGATGACCCAAAGTAAGTGCATTAATGCAATTATCTAAAGTTTGTGCTTCGGTGTATATCGATTTTCGTTGGGATAGATTGGAAACGAAAACGACATAAAATAAATTGATTTTTTGCGTATTATACATGTAAATAGACTTAAATGCCCATATAGTAGCAGTAGGAACGGTAACTCATCGACGCAAATGTAACGCAGCGTACTACGTAGGTGACCAACACGCAAACGCGAAGTGAAGCGATAAGCGTAAGGGTAAGAGTAAAAATGCACATTTTTTTAAACAATTTTCATATTTTTATCTTTTGTGCAAAAATTGTTTTAAATTTTTTACCCACCCACCTATGTTGGTAAGATTTCTAATAAATATGGAAAACATCCACAGTTTAAATACCTTGAATGATGGAAAAGTTTTTTGTCACCGGCCAAACCTTTGTTTAAATTAATTCCATGATAATAAAAAGGCCTCAAGATTCCTAATTAAATGTTTAGCAACCGTATTGTGATCTAAAAAAGCGCTATTTTTTTTAAACTGCTGGCTTAACCTACTGCACTTTAAACCTATCATATAAAAAACGAATATGTCCTTAATTTACAAGGTAATTGTTTAAATATAGATTTACTAACGATTTAAATTTAATTAATTGATATCTTCATGTACCTCATGAAGATATCAATTAATTAAATATTTATATCTTCTCTATATCAAAAAATTAATAATATTGTATTGAGAAAAATCCAAAACTTTTGATTCTGAGTCGGGTAATTCCGAAGACGAAGATTACAAATCTCAATTTATTTACTAGGTATTAATTTATCCGCTAGAAAAAAAACATAGCTGGTCAAGCAAATCTTGTCAGTAGAAAAAGGCGGCAAATTTAAAAAAATGTAGGCGCGAAGGGATATCGTCCCATAGAAAATTTGAATTTCGCGCCTTTTTCTAGTGACAGGATTTGCTTGACCACTTATAATTAATATGAATTAATGTTGCCTTACATAAAATGTTAAATAGGTATTGAGGTAGGTGAGAAATATGCAAGGACGATCGATCTTAGTTTACGTAGGCATAAGTACGAGGTGAGCCCTAGTTATGAGGTGTGATTAAGATCAATACATTTCAAGGAAAATAAACATAGAAGTAGCAAGTTGTACTTAGGTAACATCTCCTCTGTGGCGAGGCCCGAATCGACCGATTCTGTCGTTAAGCAATTCTAAAATTCAATACCTAATTTAAACTTCAAGATACATTTTTGACAAGCTACAGAGGAAAGGTTAAACAATCCTCTCCAATTATGAGAGCTATTTTGTACCTGTTAACTTTATGTATAATTCGTATCTCTCAAGCGTATTCGTAATCTCAGCGAGACGGAACATAGAACGTCCGGTTGTGCAAGGAAAAGGTGACAGGGCTAGAGGAAGATCGCGAATGAGATGGACCGACCAAACATAAAGCCAGTGTGTCGGCTACAGTAAGCAAATGCTCACGGAAAGCAGCTCTACGGGAGGAATGGCGACTTGTAAGCGAGTCGCTCAAAAGTTTACATAGGTAATGGCAAACCACTCTGTAAGGGCTGATGATGACACATGTTGAATTTCATAAAACAATCTTGTAAAATATAAAGCAAATGAACAGTCTATCACAATAATTTGGATATTAAAATAATATATCGAAATGATAAAAAAATACAGGATCTAAATGTTTCAAAATTTTAAGTTTTTGTTTAACTTCCAGGAATAAAGATACCATTCGATTCCTTGCATTTTATCCAAACAAAGATCGTATGGCGACTATATGCATAACCGCAATATTTCACTGAAAAAATAGCAATTTTACTTATTTTCCATATATTCAAGATGGGCTCTCAGTGACCTTGCTGTCACGTTCACTTATCGTTTTGTTAGGAGCGTTTCGCGAGTGAAGTATGACTGTCGGACTTGGACTATCATTTTTGACTGTTGTATTGATTTAATGCCCATGGTCCTATATAGACATATGATCCCAAAAACAAACCTGATCGATTGATACCAGTAATAAAAATTTGTCATCCAGCCTATTATACCGGTAAAGTTACCGTAGTTATAATTTCAGGGCGATATATAACAATACCGAGGAAAACTTAAATGAACTTCCTGTAGATTGCTTGTATTACAGTCGTACAATTGACAGTCATTGCCATCTCTTAACAATGATTTCTCACGATCTAGATTGAACTGAAGTTAATGAATGATATTCATGCTGTTGTAATATCGAACGATATTGTAAATTAGTTCTTGGATAGGAAACTTACCTGTTTATATTACGGGTTGTTTTCACGCTATGGGCGTCTTCACAGCATTGGCATCGTTTCTCAAACTGCAGTGGATTGGATAGTTGTACGAGCATACCCGTGTCGCCATTCGTTGTCATTGTAAATTGTAAGGCCCTCACAGGGTAGCATGTACTATTCCTAAGATTATATTTAACACCATGTATTCTGATGCATCATTGTACGTACTGTACATGTATACAATAATTAAACAAACAATGGTAGGTATGAATTTACAGGAACGACTACTATGGCTCTAACCGGCTAAATATAATGTATTATATTGTAATTACGACAAAATAAAAATGTAGAGTAAGTACAATGTAAACAACAAATATTTTTGTTGTTGTTGTACAATCACGATTGAAGAAGTAATAGTACATAGTACATTACGATACAAGTGCGAAAAGTAGGAAATTCGCAACTTCTAAACTAAGTAGCGGCTCACAAAATACACCTACCTATGTTCTAGATTTCATTAAAGCATAGCTTTAACTTTTCGAGTGTCATGGCTATGACATACGGACAGACAGGCGGACATGGCGAAACTATAAAGGTTTACCATTTTGGCTACGGAACTTTAATGAATGAGCCAATATCATGAAATAGTGGATTGTTAAACTATGGTTAAAAGTGACCCATTACACTCGAGATATAATTGGAACGAGTATGAAATAGAGGCAGAATGGGCAACCTACAACTACATTGGGTCACTGTGGGTCACCCTGCCTATAAAACCGATGGTCCCGGGTTTGAATCCCGGTAAGGGCATTTATTTGTGTGATGAACACAGATATTTGTTACTGAGTCAAGGGTGTTTTTATGTACATATATTATACTAGCTGTTGCCCGCGACTTCGTACGCGTGGATTTGTATGTTGATGGTCATTATATTAGTCTTTTACATGAGCATAGAACATTATGTAGCAAAAGATATCAGTAGGGACGGTTAATCATTGGTTAATAATTATACAATGCATGAAATTTGTCTTTCACAAACTACGAAGTTTCAAGCCCCCTAACTAAAAAAAATGTTCACGATACCCACTCAACCCTCTAAGAAGATTTTCAAATCCACTACTTATTTAAAAAAAAAGTTCGCTCCTGATCCAAACTTTACTTAATACAAACTTCAAAAACGGTGAAATCAGTTTTCGTCTATTTTAATATAATGCCCTTTTACCAAGTTTCAAGCTCCTACCTTAAAAGAAAACTTATACCACATATTTTATTTATTGTCACTTAGCAACTATCCTTAGAGGTTAACCCTAATACAATAGTGCAATAGTGTATATAAACTTACATCCCCTTTTTAACCCCCTTAGGGATTGAATTTTTAAGAACGTTGAAATAACTTTTTTTGTTATCTTATACAATGCTTTTCTAAGAAGTTTCAAAGCATTTGTAATAGATTTAAACTTTCAACCCCTTCTTAACCCTTTTAAGAGATGAATATTTAATTTTTTTCTTGTATTCTAATAATATGCCTTTATACAAAGATTGAAGTGCCACACTCAAAAAAAGGTTTGATCTCCATACAAACTTTCAACCTATTTTTTACCACCTTGGAGGATGACTTTTCAGAAATGCTGAAATTGGTAATCTTCTCTTTTCATCTTTCTACGAAGTTTCAAGTACCTTAAAATAAAATTAGGACCCCTACAAACTTTCATCCCCTTTTTAACCCCTAAGGGGGCTTAGGGGTTGAATTTCTTAAAATCCCTTCTTATTTCTTGTACACAATATAAATGTAACCTGTTGTGCAAATTTCAATTTTCTAGCTTTTGTGGTTTCGCGTCTGCGTTGATGAGTCAGTCAGTCACTAAGTCAGTCAGGACACCTGCATTTATATATATATATATATATAGATAAGTATGTATTTATATCGTCGCCTAGTAACCACAATACAAGCTTTGCTTAGTTTGGGGTTAGGTCGATCTGTGTAAGATGGTCCCCAAATATTTATTTATATTTCAGTTCGACGATGAGTAGAGTATAATGTAATAGTAGATTGTTAACCAAGGGACGAAAGGCACTCATTTCTGCCGAGGTATTTTGGCGCTCGAATGCAGTGAGAGCGCCAATAGTCCGAGGCAGAAATGATGCCTTTCACCCGAGTTAAACACTCTACTTTTCATTTCGAATACGAGGAAAGTAAAATGCATGTATTTTTTTTAAAACATGACTAAGTATACATTTTTATAGTATTTCTTGAGGGTACTTTCAATTAACAATTCAGACAAAAGTATCGTTATTTATGGAATGGAGAGTCAAATATCAAAATGAAAAATTTATTACAAATCCATTTAAACTCAAATTTCAATTGCGTATCGTAAAAAAATTAAAAAAGTCGTACTTCGAACGTAAAATGCTCTAGTGCAGACACGTATCATTTTCTGCGCACCTTTTAGAACAACAATGACCCTCTTTCAGAGCATGAGAAATGAAAAAAATGTTTATTTCATAAAACATGTGAAATTAACAAACTGTTAAGGTTTTCATATTATACTTGTATTAATGTAATCCGAAGAGGTCCAATAGTGTGTTGATGCGGTTGCCATGGCATTGTAGCACGTCCGGTATGTTCGCGGGAGCGGGGGCGCATGTGGACGGTTTCCAACTTTCCACGAGAAGATGCTCTCCGCAAGGGCTGCGCCACAGCCTCCTGTCCGTCGTAGGAAGGAGATGGGACAGTGGCCTACTGACGCACTGGTCCTCCTAACATTTAGGTTATAGTACCTACTAGTTTAATTAACATAATATAATTTTAGTTGTATCATTTTTAGTGAAAGTTACTAATAATCTGTGGATTCTAAATTGTACGAAAAAATAGTTATTTGTTATACAAGGGTGCAAAGTTGTATTTTACCAGCGAGTGTTTCAACACACGAGAAGTAAAATACATTTGCACCCGTGTGTAACACAAAACTTTTCACCTCACTATAGCGAGGAAAGTGCAACATCCACAGGCGTTAGATCATCTTCATCACTGGAATCACTAATTTTTTTTACGATATTATAACAATAAACTCTGGAAATTCTGTATTTTTACGTGAGAAGTTTTAAAGTAAAAATTTTGTTGACAATGTTGACATTTCTGACGTATGAAATGTCAATGATGCGTTTTGAAATTGCGTCGACTCAACTTGTGCGTTCAGAATTTGCGCGTTATTTAACATCATTATTAGAAAACAAACGTTTCTTATGGAATTTTAAGGTTTATGACTTAAAATCAGTAAATAAAGCTAAATTTGGTATTTTTTATTAAATTCTCAAACCATTTATTTAATGATAATTAATATCGAACGAACCATTATTATGAGCGTTTTACGTTTTGTTATCTGTCAAGCTACTTAAACACGCTCCATCCAAGGTCAAATTACTTTCCCCACTAGTGGATAAAATGCGTTTTTCCCCGCTGGTTTTAAAGGATAAAAGACGGCTTTCCGAGCTAGTGAGGGGAAAAAGCATTTTTTTTAAATGATCGCCACTTAAGGAACCTGCTAGGAATCAGAAAATGAGTTGTCTCTGCTCGTTTACAATACAATGCATAATCCTTAACGTTTTGGAACAACTTTTTTATGCGTGCGTGAATTCTTTTGTTTGATTCACTTAGCATTTAGGAATACTTTTTAGTACATTATTATAAAAAATAAATTGGAATGATTGGCAGCTAAATATTAATTGCTTTTTCTGTTAGTCAATTTTAATTTTTAATCTTTTAGGCATACCTAATTTAAAATTGAGAAAAGGTAACTGAACGCAACATACCAGTTATGTCATCTTAATACATATTTTCGTTATAAGATTATAAATTGTATGGAGATGGTAGCTTGCGATTTTTTGAAAATAAACTTTTTCGTTTATGCTTAAAAAAACAAAGTTAAACAGATGAATATATGTAAATTATGTAACTGGATTAATACACGAATATAAAACTAAACCTGAATATTTTTATGTAGGTACCTAATTTAATAAACAGGAGTCCTGCCTGATGAGTTTTTATTGAACCGTAGGGTGAAGTCGTTCTTATTGACTAGATGCTCCTGTAGTATTGAGGAAATATTTGTTAGGTCGCTAATTTAAGGTATATATAATTGTTATTTAGTATTAGTTTAAATGTGTTTATTATTACTGTTGTTTATACATTGTATTTAATGTGATTTCTGACAAAATGATTGTATTGTTTAAGAATAAAATAAATGAAATGAAATAATAGGGCTTTTCATCTGTGTTAGATGTTTTAAGCAGCATCCTGGTGTCGATTTTAAATATCGATATTTTTAATTCTTTCTATTCCTCTTTTAATTTTAGTAACTAGTTCATGAATTTTATTTTAGTACTCGTACCCTCTGCCTACAAGTAAAAAATACGCCCTAATACAGAATGATTCAGAAGATGTGAGCGAGATCAAGCCTGCCCATTCAATAAATTACAAGCAAGAGACATTTTTCTAGTGAACAAAAAAAAAGTTTTAATTTATTTACGACATGCATAGACACCCTACAATTAGAATATTTCAATCAAATGCCCAAATACTCTCTGCGTCAAATTAAATGTCATCACAGTGTGGTTATATTTGAAAACAGTTACAGAGGTTTTGTCTTTATTAATTACATGTTGTAGAGAGACCATAATTGAAGATAATTCAAAACACGAAAATAGTGTAAATGTTTCACTTAAATACGATGGTGGACGATCCATTATGAACATTTACTGAGTGTACTGTACACACCCTATACAGGGTTCGTCCTGCTGACGTCTCAAGAATCACCCTGTATAACCAACGACTGCTTGCTAAGTAACTAGGTCTAGGAGATCACGCCATGTGATTATAATCCATGTAAGCTACATAATGAGTAAATAATGCGTTTATGACATGTATGTGTATTATTTCAAACCGGATTTGTAAGTAAGTGACCTGGCGACCGATCAATCGTCATTGAAATAAGCCCCTTATCAACTAGCGACTGGTCTAAGCATTGTAAAGGCAGTTTTACTTCACAACCTGCACTTTTTATATTTATAAAAAGTGAGATAAAATCAAGATAAAATAAGCAAACGCAGTGAGACATGTTATTTTATTATAAACTATTTCCAGTCAGAAGGAGTAGTCAAGTTTGAATTGCAATAGAAGGCGATGTTTCTACAACTTTGCTTGCGCATCGTCCGCAATAGGCCGCAGTAAGGCAGTTGAAATGAAACTGGGTAAACAATGCTTCGGTTATGCCGTCTTTGAATTAATTTGGAAACGGGGAGCTTTTCTGTCGAGCGAGGCTTTCAGTTTCAATTTTCTATTAATAATTTACTAGAATTAGATAATTATGTTCCTTATTGAATACATTTATTGTAAAATAAACTTTTCCTTATTGAATACATTTATTGTAAAATAAACGCTTCGGCTGTGGAATGAGCTCCCTTCCGAGGTTTTCCCGAGAGACTACAGTATGGGGTTCTTCAAAAACGGAGTGAACAGGTTTTTAAAGGGTCGGCAACGCGCATGTAATATTTCTGGTGTTGCAGGCGTCCATAGGCTACGGTGAATGCTTACCATCAGGCGGGCCGTATGCTTGTTTGCCACCGTCGTTGTAAAAAAAAAACTTAATATACTACTAATATAATACTAATTTAAACTAAAAATATACACATTTTTACAAGTAAAAAATGGAAGCTAGCTCGGCGCCGGATGGTAGGGTGCCCAGAAAGCTGGTGGCATTGCCGCGCTGTGTGGCGATGGTAATTCGCTGGGCAAGGACGGAACCAGCCGTCTGGTCACCCGTAACGGCCGTAACATCAGTGAGGCGCTTCGCTAGCTACCTAAATATACAGTGACCGGGTCCCCAAAGCCCCACGAGGGTCTCCACCCCAATCGCCCCGATTGCCTCTAGGCAATCTTCTCAACAATGAGACAAAAAAAAATCATTTTTGGATATTTTTTTCTATTTTAAATGAAAAATCTATTTTTGGAGGGTAAAGCGTGTAACACGCCCCCGACTCCCACTCGGAACAAGCAAGGAGACGAGCACGCTCCACGGGGCTGGTAAACGTTTTGAACAAGTGATCCCGTAGCAGAACGCAGAGGCTCGTCCCATTGTAGATAGCTGGTAGACATTTTGGAGTTGGTCCTTGAGGCAAGCTGAAAATTTGTCTGATACATCTAATATACCCTAAACACACACACAAAGAAACAGACACATATTCTACATATTGAACTTTGCTCTCATTTCACATTTATGTTTTTGTTGAGATAGTAAAATATCTCCATCCAAAAATCTATGGATATGTAGGAAAAAATATAATTAATAATAAATATTTACAAAATCATGTATATCTCCAAAAAAATCCGACATCGGGAATTTTTATAAATTTTATCTATGGAGCCCATGTGATTATAATAATTAACTTTTCTCAAACATGAACTGTCATCCTTACGTGCCTTAGAAATTCGAGTAACTGTACACTCCCATTTAATTCTATTGAGAAATACATTTTGAGATAAAAATGTATCTACGTTTAATTTCAACTACAGGCACACCACTTTCGGCACATGTTTGGACAAACGAAAACAGCGAAGAGGTGGGGCCATATGCTACTTACTTAGCCATATAAATCTGGCCTAGTGAAAAAAAAATTGCCTGCTTTGGGTCAACGAAAAATAAAATTAATTTACTTTAATAGGTAATTTAGGGTTTTGCGTGTGTTACGGATAGACAAAATTAGCAAATAAATCTAGTCATTGAAATCATTGAATAAAAATGTATGCATGTAACATATCATTGGAAAGGGCATAAACTGGGGGTGTTTTCCTGGAATTAGAACTTCTCGATCTATTTCAGTTTATTTTAATATAATAAAGTTGAATGTTAGATTTTTTTTTCCTATTTCACAAACTTTAAAGGGTCGTAGTTTTTTTAATTTACAGTAATGTACACCAAATATAATCTTTAACACAACTAAACAACACTCAAGATAAGAACAATAAAACATTTTGATGGTTTTATCCGTATTTTGATATCAGACGGAGCTCGGAGTCGGAAGTTTTACTAACTTAAAAAATATAAAGACGTGAATACCAATTATGTGTATGTTAATATGTACATTCCCTTTTCCCCTTTTACCTTGCGTGACGTGTCAGTTTATAGGTTAAGCTAGGTTATTACCTTATTACCTTTTCATGTCACTAATCTTAATATTTAGGTTAATTTGATTTTTCAAGAGTTGTTTAATAAAAATCTACAAAAACCAGTTAAATATAAAACTATGATTAATTGTGAATCTTAAGAATACTTTGCCTTGCATTTGCATGTAAATATTAGTGGTATTTTCTAACAATTTTACTATAATTGCACCTATTCGCTCTACGCTCCTATGCTTGAAAGATATGAATACTTCATTCAAATAAATTTATATTTACCCGTATTTTTTCCACATTATTAATCGACTACAAAACAAAAGTCGTAATCATAATAGTTAAACGATAAAAAAAACCCACAAAAAGTATTTTTCAAACGACCGGAGTTTTTTGGCAGAAGACGTCAACGCGACAATACATTAACGTTGTGAGTGAGTCATTAATGTCATTATCATTACACTCGTACCAACACTTTTCCGGAATACATTGACAGCAATCATCTCTGTTGTGTTTTGTCGGTGGTTTTGTGCAGTTTGGCATTTCCCGCTGCTGCTGACGTAGGTAGGCAGGGAAATCCCTGTACTCACTTGTAAGGGTTAACTGAATTTAAATTCCCCTGAGTATGTCGCTGCCGTTTACCTGCATATCTGTTCAACATTTTTTATTAAACTGGATTTGCTAAAGATATGCTTGCCTGCAGCAGAAAGTAATAAATAAAAGAGTGCTGTATATCGTTTTTTAGGGTTCCGTACCCAAAGGTAAAAACGGGACCCTATTACAAAGACTACATTGCCCGTCTGTCCGTGCGTCCATCTGTCTGTGTGTGAAAATTTCAACTGTCATGAGATACAGCCTATCTCATGGCAGTTGAAATTTTCACAGATGATGTATTTCTGTTGCCGCTATAACAAAAAATACTAAAAAGTACGGAACCCTTGGTGGGCGAGTCCGACTCGCACTTGTCCGGTTTTTTACTTAAGACGAAAGTGGCCGACCGCGCGAAATCGCCTTTTCATACATAAGTAGTCCTCATTTTCCTCTGGATATTAACATTTTTGAAAAAAAATTGACAATTTTATTTACATACATCAACCATCGCTATCTTTTTTTTATAACAGCTAGGAGCACTAAAAAATGCGTATGAAATTTGTTTTTCGACAATCAATCTAAAAAATTCAAACAAATGGGAATAGGTGGTTAATATACTTATATCAAATTATGTAAAAATAATTTCCTTAATGTAAAGAGAGCGAAATGATTGTATGGACGGCGATTGTATGGAGAAGCGGTCGTCCCCTTTCCTCTTAACACACTAAAACACAGGTCACAATGCATAACATAATAGACAGTCAGCAAATTGCACGTAAAAAATATCTGTAAAGGTACAACCTATTACTTGGTTTAAGCTGATTATACTCTTTGTTCAGAAAAGGCTCGTACTTAATTTATAGACAATCTCATAATTGTATGACAACGTTACAATAAAATTGCGACCGGTCTTTATAAATATACAGGACACGTCTGTCCATCGTATTCAGATCTGACGCATTCAGAGCATTGCTCCGGCCTTCGGGCATGCAGTTTTATCAAATAATATTATGACTAAACTTGGTAGGTACCGTAAAATAACCTAACCATAGTCCAGTTCTACAACTATGGATCACAAGTTCAATATGTAGGTAATTAAGTCTAAATACCCGATAATGTACTTTTTGGTTTTGTCTCCATGTTTTGTACCTACCTACCCTAGTTCACTCTCGTAATAATTACGCGGAAAAATTCGTTACAATCAGACTTTAATTTGTGCACTATGGTACTAATTAGGTATAGTATGAAATTTTTCAAATGATTTTTACGCCTAAGACACTAATCTGTTAAACAAAAGCCATTGTTTCTTTTCTGGGAGCGGTGGGCTACCGTGTCTGAGCGCGTGCCAAAGTAACAATGTCGTTTAAATAGCGGCGGTATCGTGGTGGTTTTAAAGGTTCAAATCTATGTACCTAATAATATGAGCTCTCGCGTACATTGAGGTGGTCGATGGTCCTACATTACCAAAACATGTTATAAGTACATAGATTTGAACCTTAAAGCCACCACGATAGTCGCTTTTTAAACGACATCGTTGCTTTGGCACGCGCTCAGACACGGTAGCCCACCGCTCGCATAAAAGAAACAATGGCTTTTGTTTAACAGATTAGGCTCTTAGGCGTAAAAACCATTTCAGAAAATTCATAGTATACAACAAAATGTTCCTCGTAATTAGTACGAGTATGCACTAAGGTAAGGTATCGATATAAAGATATTTTGACAAAAACGACATACAAATAACATCACGTCACAGGGCCAAGGTATTAGAGTTCATTTTGGACCACAGTTGGGAACTTTTTGATTATTATAGTTGAGTGGTTTTAGAGTATTATTATTTTTTTGCACTTATAGCAAGACTAATCATTATGTATATGAAATGTAGTCACAAGTTTATTTATAAATTAATAAGTATTTGCTAACAAGCTTAATATAATATTTAATTTGGGTATTAGTAAGCTACGATTCTCGATATGCGTATATATGTTGTATATAATAAAACAAATTTTCATTTATTTAAACAAAGCCTTATTATTGCATAAATATACAAACCTAAAAAACAACTCCAGACAACTTATACTCCTGGACAGGAAAATTATTGTAAGAGATTATATATATAAATAAACAAGTTTGAAATGATGGATGTAAACAAATATTTATCGTACTTATAGCATGCTGGTTTTTACCTATCTTCAATCGTATTTAGTTATGGGGGTTTTCGAGGCAACAGGTAAATGTTTTGTTTCATTTTTAACGGGGTCACCATCTTAACAATCAGGGAGGAAAATTATTAATAAAATACTTGTATACTGATAAGTTCAAAATACCATGAGACCGATTTAAACTAACAAATTGATGTCAATTTGACCTTGTTTTGACATTTGTACCCTATGTGCATCTTGCTCGCGCTTAAAGGGGCCCACTGACTATCAGTCCGCCGGACGATATCGGCCTGTCAGTTGTTCGGGACTGCCATATTTTTGTTCTATGACAGGCCGATATCGTCCGGCGGACTGATAGTCAGTGGGGCCCTTTAAAAGATGTTGTTGAAGGTTCAAAAGACATTCGCTGCGAGTAGGTACTTAATAATACATACAGGATGTCCCTAGCCATTGGACAAAGCCGAAATGTACATATGCATTAGGGTATTTAGAACCAGTATACAAAGTATCATAACAACCGGTGTAGCTCCTGAGGTCATAAATAGTATGAAACCTTCTTCGACTTTTTTGATTATCTTTTTTATTTATGACACTAATAAGATTCTGAATTTTAAGAAATGTCATAATTGCCGCATATTTTTGAACAAATTATCAAAAGCACTGTCAATGATTAATACAGTATGTTTCTTTTTGTTGTCGATTATTTAAAATAACTTTTGTTTGAAAAAAATATTTTTTTATCTTTTGTTCTTATTAAAAAAATATTAACGTTAGAGCATTCCTGAGAAGTAGCCCTACGTGGGATTTCAGGGTTTGCCCATTGGCTAAGGTCACCCTGTATATCAATGATAAACCATTCTGATTTTTAAAGCCGAACCATCATGTTTAATGACCCCATGGAGTCATTTACAACACCTAAAGACAACGGATAAGCTTTACTTACATAATTTCATATCAATACGACTATTAGAAGTAGCTGAAAATCTAGTTGATAAATTAGATAGAATTTATCAACTCGATTTTCATATTATGTTAGTTGAAGTTGAAGTTAATAAACGAATGAACAAATAAATAGAAAAAGCAACAGCAACTACATTTCTGCGAGAAAACTGTATTCCTCGTAATTTCTACTCCGGGATGTTTTGAACACTTCAATTTCACACTTTTTTCTGGAGGAAATGTTGTGTTTTGTTTTAAACAATTGATCTACTAAAAGTATAAATAGTAAGTAGAATTTAATAAGTTTTTAAGTTACAGTTTTTAAATTAAATAAACAGTAGGTACATCATCTATATTCTATAGTATAAAAGTGAGCCTTTTTGGGTTTTTTTTGCATGTCAATTAATCGATAAACAGCGGTTATTCTACTCATAATACGAGAAATGTGAATAGTTGTGGACAATCATATTTGCGGTTTGTGTAAATTACCGTCTTCCATTCAACATGACACGTTGGTTGGAAGAAACTCATTGAGATATTTACATAACTGTGGTTGAACCTACAGGTATGGTGTGATTTTCTTCTACCTCTATGATTGTAGGTAACTTCGATATATATTTTTTAGAAATAAATAATATAAGACAACAAAACTCTTATCCGGTATTTAATGAATCTTTACCAAAAAATGTTAAGCCGGAACGGTTTAGTTAGTCGATACATAGGAGATGGCACAAGAAATTATTTAATGCCTACTTTATATTATTATAAATGCGAAAGTAACTGTCCGATATTATAAATATATAAAAAACTTTGTCTGTCAGACCGATTCAGATAAGGTATGGAGATAGTTTGAGGCCCGGGGAAGAAGTTTTTTTACCAATCATCATCATCGTTTCACGCAGAGGAAGTTGCTGGCAGAAGGTAGCTCGATATATGTATACATATATATTTATATATATACACATATATATATATATATATATATATATATATATATATATATATATATATATTATATAACATTATATGTCTTTCCCATCACGGATCAATGGTGTTCAGGACATTTGGGAGGCGTGCGCGGAGCCGAAGCCAACCCGTAGACGCCCTTTTGACACTATAATGAAATGTAAGGGGTACACCGAGCGGATGCTGCCCTTGCCTGTGTCATGGAATGCCTATTGGGTGAAAGCGATGGACTAAATTCTGGGCTATGGGATATAAAACCGGACGCCTGCCTAATAAAACGGTATGCAATTTTATTTCCGGCAGACGGTGACTCGCCCTCAAAAGATGGGCCTCCACATAAAGCGACATCTAAGATGACTCAAGGGCAACACCGGTGTGAAGACTGAGGGTAGAGAGGTGTCACTGGACTTTAAACATATAGGTAGCCAACTCGCCACTTATGTTTCCACATCTGCCGTCGAAAACGCAGCTCTCGCGACTCCACTCTGGACGGCCGGCTAAGGCAAGCCAGAAGCACATAATCCTGTTCCACCCATATTTCGGGTGACAGAATTCCCCAGGAGCACTCTGGGGTACTTGGGGTCGCTACATCCCAACAGGTCGCCACAAGCTGCCCTGCGGTTAAATTATTATGATTATTATGCACATGGAGTAGTATTTTATGAACTTATTGTGTGCCTACGTTACTTGGTTTTATTATATAGTGGAACCTCGATAACTCGAACCTCAATAAGATGAAATCCTCGTTAACACGAAATAAAATGCCATTCCATTCCGTCCCTAACTGGAAATATTTAACCTCATTAAGACGAAGTAACCAAGGATTCGCCTCACCACTATGCAGTACAATGTTCACCTCTATAACTCGAAAAATTAAATTTGACGGGTTATTCCCACTAGTTACTACCAAGTTGTTACCAGTGGTAACTACTGGGAATTTTTGTCCCACCTTTTACCACTGGATCCCAATTATTATTAGTCACCTGCAATAATTTACGGGGTGAATATGTAGGTCATACTGAACAACTTTTACTATAGAACCAATACCGAAATCGCGAAAAAAATTTTACTCCCTTACAAATATAGACCAGCCAAAATGTAGGACACAATGCCAATATTTTTTTAGATACATTTTGCTTTAATAAATTATTATACATTTATTGGTGTTTCTTGAAAATTATCGAAAATACTAAAACATAAACTGCTTAATTAATAAAATAACTTGAAAAATAATTTAAATGTATAATTAAATTTATCCTTACATATATGGGGCATTGTCTATGAAAAGGGACCTTATTGTCGATGGCGCTTACGCCGCCAAGCATCGCACGGCATTGTATTTATATCGGAGCATCGTTAATAATGGCGTAAGCGCCATCGACAATAAGGTCCCTTTTTAATCTTTTTATAGAAAATACCACATATAGTTTTTGCACTTGTACCGGTTAAGCTGTTTTAATAATTATTTTTGATCACTTTTATTTTCACGCAGTTTACTGAAACACTAATCGACTTATAATTATTCATTAAAGCATATTTATACTATGCTATTTATTCTGTTTTTATTAGTATTGAACTAACAAAATTTTGGTGGTAACTACTGGGAAAAAAAATCCACTTTTTACCAGTGGTAACAACTACTACTACTAGAAAAACTAGAAAAAAATCCCAGTAGTTACCTGTGGTAAACGATGGGAAAAATATCCCAGTAGTTATCACTGATAACAACTTGGCGGTAACTAGTGGGAATAACCCAATTTGACCTCTATAACTCGCAAGCGTATTTTTTATCACCCCTATATCTCGAAGTTATTTACTAACAAACCTCTGTAACTCGAAAAATAGAATAAGGCTTGTACTTTACGGGTTTGTATAATTACCTCTCTAATACGAATCATGCGTTTTACCTCTGTAACTCGAAACCTCTTTAGACGAACAAAAACCTATAAGAACCTCCCTAAGTCGATGTCCTCTGTAAGACGAAACCTCGTTAACAAGAAGTTTTTGGTATTACGTAGAATGACCATTTTATTTTTTCAAGAATTTGGATTTAAATAATACCCTTCCTGAATAATATTAAAAAGCCATATTCAAATAGGTATCATAATATTGTCGCCTATGTTTGGAAATATGTAGTTATACCAAAGAAATACTTGCAAATCCTTTAATTGGTTCCGCAGTCCAAGATCATAACGACAAGGTAAGAACAAGTTATGTTATTATAATATTATTAGTTTTCACTAGATAAGAGTCACGCGAAGGCAAGATTATTAATGTAATTAAGCAAGTGTAACTTAGTCGATGGCGCAGTAAAATATGAGGTCCCGATTGTCCCGAACCCACTCTGCAGCAGCTTGGGGATTAAGTTTAGCTCAATCTCTCTCGGGTTTGAGAGGTCTATTCCCAGCAGTGGGCTATTGGTATATGGTAAGGCAAATGGAAAAAAATATTTAAGGCTCCAACCGCCTTAAATATATTTTTTTATTTAAATTTAATTATCTTGTCACCCTGAGCAAATTGGCCGTATTCCTTCTGTACAGTTGATTTTATAAATAATAGCTTTTATTTATGTAACATTGAGATACTTAATAAAATTCAGTTAGGTAATATATTTATATAATAGAGCTAAATAAACTTTCATTTGCAAAGTTTCACTACAATCCAACACATAGTTTTAAAATGAGAACGAAACTCCGTTTGTATGGGAAGGTGAAATTCGGCCGAGCTTGCCGGGTACTCTTAAGGAGCTGTCTGACTCTTGCTTATGGTAAATTGTTACCAATGTTGTCTAGACATGCGGCAGCGTGTCCAGCAGAGTTTAAAGAAAAAGGAACTGGCGACGCAGCAACCGTGTGTAATATTACTAGCCAAGTCAAATCCTTCATAATTTCAAGATTTTCTACACAGCACAGAACTTGGCACCCATATAGATCTCAATTCTTTTATCGACGAGTCAACAACGACACATATTCTTTATATTAAACTTGGCTCCCATTTCACATTTATGTTTTTGTTGGGATAAAACATTTCAAGTTTGTCCATTTGTATAATTTCTAAATGGATCTCCATTAGACAATTCATTTGATTTTTCCTTTTCGCCAGATAGAATATCTTACAAGTAGGTATATACTAAATATGCACCGACATTTCCCTAAGACAATATTGAAAACTGATTTGTATATTAAGTTCCCGGCAAGGTCGGCCGAATTTCACCTTCCCATACAAACGGAGTTTCGTTTTCATTTTAAAACTGCGTGGTGGATTGTAACGAAACTTTGCATGTACAATGACATGAGGTATATCTAGGTCTGTAATTAGTTTATATAGCTCCAGTTTATAAAACAAACAAAACGAAATAAAGCAAAAACAAGTTTTGTATGAAAAACTTAAATTCGCTGTATTTTTTTTACTATGGTATCTGAAGCTACATAAACTAATTACAGACCTAGATATACCTTATCTTATTGTAAGTACAAAGTTTCAGAACAATCTAGTTCTAAAATGAGAGCGTAACTACGTTTGTATGGAGAACCGTGCTTGCCGGGGACTCTTAAAGAGTATTTTAATATTTATGTCTCACCATGTCGCATGTTCTTTGCGGTCATGCAGTAGCTCTAAGGTAGGCCGGAACCATAGGTTTATCAATAAATAAATTCAATGAAACTGTGACAGGTCGGTTCCGCGTATTAACCGCATGACATTACTTTACAGTTTTGTTAAAATGGAGCAGTTTACTTCCGAGTAGCAAGGCCAGATCCGGGCAAGGATTTTTAAAAGGATGTAGATACAAATGTCCCGATTTTAACTAACATAAACGTCAACAAGTCGTGACGCCCACGATTCTGGCTACGACGTCAAATTATTAGGATTCAACTGCCGACACATTAATGACACCTATGTACGTAAAGCATTTGTACCGACACAATCTTTAAAAATCTTATCGGTTTGTGCAATAAACAAGATTGTATAAAAAAAAACTGAGGTTATAATTATAATTGTGTATAAATTATAATTAGTCACATGACAATCCATACTTGCATGTAATTATATCCCATTATATATATATATAATAAAAATCAATCCCTATTTCACATGGTCACGGCATCATGTGTGAACAGGTGGACCAATGTCGCTAATTCTTTTTTTTGTTGTGTTTGTTATTGTCAGGAGAAGGTTCTTATGAAAGAAAAAACCGGCCAAGTGCGAGTCGGACTCGCGCATGACGGGTTCCGTACCATTACGGAAAAAACAGCAAAAAAATCACGTTTGTTGTATGGGAGCCCCTTTTAAATATTTATATTATTCTGTTTTTAGTATTTGTTGTTATAGCGGCAACAGAAATACATCATCTGTGAAAATTTCAACTGTCTAGCCGGTTCATGAGATACAGCCTGGTGACAGACAGACAGACGGACAACCGGAAAGACGGACGGACAGACGGACAACGGAGTCTTAGTAATAGGGTCCCGTTTTTACCCTTTGGGTACGGAACCCTAAAAAATTAACTTTGCAATAAAGAAATTGATATAGGTGAAACGAAGTTCGCCGGGTCATCTAGTAAAAATAAATACATAAATGAAATTAAAATGTGAGTCAGGTTCACTGTCGAATTCATTTAATGATGTGTTTTTCTAAATATGATCTTCATCTTCATCATTTTCATATTTATAAGTATTAACGTTTCTGCAGGACCGTCCAATGCAAAAACAATGAAGTTTACATGTCTGCAGCCCGCAAGTGGGTGTACTGTGTTGTACATAATTAAATAATAATTTGAGTTTTTCGACAATGTACTTTTTTGATATGAAAATAAAATGTAAGGGTAGATGCGGGTGCGGGTGGTGGTGACGGGCGCTGCAGGCGCTGGCGGCGCGGGGCGCGGGCTGACGCACGCGCGTCGAAAGGCGCCGCGGGGTGGGAGGCGAGCGCCTAACACTATTTAAACTGTCCAGGCGAACAGTCATCATGCATTGGTCTATTTGCAATCGCAAAGTTTAGTTAGCTATCGTAATACGACAGCTCGAGTCGTAGACAGACAGGCAAAAGCCCGTGGTCGAGACCTAAAGCTCTCGCAGACGCTCAGCTAGCTAAGCGCGCAGTGAACCCCGCGTTCAGGCATCACCCAGGAAACCAGTAACCCAGTGGAGTGTATCGAAATGGCTGTTGCTGCTGCTCAGAAGAACCGCGAGATGTTCGCCATCAAGAAATCCTACAGTATCGAGGTGAGGGCTATCTCCTATTACCCTTGATTCCCGACTCATCGCTTCTCCTTCGCTTCCTATTCAATACTTGGGATCTTTCAGTTATTTATTAGTAATAAAATTAATTAATTATCACTCATTTGCCGCTCATCCTTAATCAGTATGACACCTAACTTGTATTTTGGCTATAAGAAAAAATAAAACTTAACTAGTTTTAAAAGTGGTATCTCGAAAGGCTTACCATAAAAATGCTTAAGTACTTAAATAAAGACAATAGTTTATATTTCAGTACTAGCTGCTTACTTTATATTAGATCAGTTAAGACGAAAGTGGAGGACCCGCGCGAAATCTTATTTTCATGCAACGTAGTCCTCATTTTCTTCTCTGGATTATTATTGAAAATATTTTGACACAATTTGTTGTAATCAGCCACAGCCCTTTACGTTTACGTTTACGCACGTTTAATTTTTTTTTTTTTTTTAATTATTATAAGAAGAGCATTTAAAAAAATGTATGAAAACGTTTTTCGCTTCTAATTTTTACAACAGGGAGTATTACACGAAGCTGCGTAGGGGGTGCTACTACCACAATCTGAGGGTCTATCATGAAACATGAAAATCGAAATTTCGTTATCAAACATCTGTCACTCTTTCATATTCGAGCGATAAAGAGGCAGATAGCGAAATTTCGGATTCGCGTTTCCCGGTAGATCCTTTGTAAACAAACCGCCTTGATGCATCAATGATCTATTTTTTTATCACTGAAAACTTGTCAAAACACTGTCAAAGGCACAGTATGTACAAGTTACTCTATTGTTTACTAAAGGGGCGCTGCACTCTGGTGGCATGGCAGAACATTGCAGTAATACCCCCTATTATCAAAAAAGTTAAAAAAGTCAAACGTAGGTAATCAAATTTTCTAGAAATATTTTTCATCCATCCAGAGAGGAAAATGGGGACTACGTTTGTATGGAGAAGCGGCCGTCCCCTTTTCTCTTAACTAAATAGAGAAAATAATATATTCTACGTATATAAATTAAAAATTATTAATAGATTTCTCAAATTGTTTTTTTTTATGTAGGTATTAACTTATCCTTACTCTGTGGATAGCAAGTTACTGTTTTATTTATCTCTATGATTTAGTCATATTTCGTTTCATATCTATATTTATATTTGTTTTTTTTCTTTAGACGCCTGTTTCTGCTTTTTCATATATGTATGTATATTTATTTATTTACTGTAACTATGTCAATTGAAGTGGGTTTTATAGGTGAATCTCCAACACCTACTCTTTTTGAATAATATTCTCTAAGTCCGCTACCCAAAGGCAGATAACGCTTTTTAGCGATAAGACCATCGTTATCTGCCTTTATTCAATTTTGTATAATCGAAACTGTTTCTTTTTAGTTATGCAATAACGGTACATATTCTCTTCTATTTATCTACTCGTACTATCAATAATAGAATATTGGGTGGTCCCTTGAGAGTCGTCAAGGCCTTAATTAAGACTTAATTTTATTAGTCCACATTTAATTGATTCCATTGTATTTTAAAATTACGGCTTACACCAAAATACTTAATTTAATGTAATAACATCAATAAAAACTGGTTATTTATCGTAACACAATGGAATCAATTAACTTGAGACTAATTACAGTTCTTATCTAAGATCTTTTTTTGCAATTCACCCGATTCTTTCTCATAAACTTATTAATACCTACCGTTTAAATCCTATATTAACTAAACTAATCCACCCTTAGCTAGAGTGTATCATATAAGCTATGAAGTACTTATAACTATCGTTCAAAGAATAGTTCAATCCAAAAAAGCGTGTAGGTATTCGCTATTCATTGATATGATATGCCTAATTGCAAATAATTTCGATGTTGGAAGGGTTTATTCCGATGATAAATAATATCTGTGGGACTTAAACAAACCCGAAAACCGTATTAGCAAAGTATAACAAGTAAACGGGTACCCACGTCGATACTGCGTAACATGCCACTTGAACAATAACAGTTTTGAATGATTCACGGTCTATATTCCGGTCAATATAAGTCTAATGACACTTGAAATTTAAAGTATAACAAAATAGTAAACAGAAACAGTGACCTTGACTTTGGTTTGACCTAAAAGGCCATGCCATCGGACATCGGAAGGACATAAGGACATCTGTCAAAATAATCCCTGCAAACCATACCGATTGTCTACTCGCGACAGGTCAGGCATTAAGAATAGACATAACACAATATAAGACAAAATACTAAGGTTTTTTTTATTTATTTCGTGCTCATTGTCAACTAGCGACCTCCGCAATGCACGCACGTCGCCTAGACACAGTAATCATCGTATCCTAACTGCAATCTCAAAACAACCGGCCTTGTCAAATATGTAAAATAATTTGTGCTTTTATTTAAAATACATACTTTTATTACAAACTCTAAGGTTCATACGGCTGAAGAAATTGCGTGAAAGCGCAAACGGCGTAAAAAGATTATTCTTGATGCGTAAATATAATAAAGTCGTACATGCATGTAGTTTTTTTCCCCTGAATTGCATAAAGAAATCACGGAGCCATCTGTTAAAGTGCTTCTGCCGCGATATTGAGAGCATATTACAGCACCGGCGGCAGGGCTCGTTTAACAAAATTATCCCAACGGACAATTACCTCGCTGTTACGCGATACACCTCCATACACTTTCTCGGCATATTCACAATATCGTGTGACACGTTGCGTAATCAACAAAACAATGCCTAATAATAGGTATTAATGTACAAATTAAAGAGTTCTTGATTTAATTTTCCAGATGATGGATAACCGCGATAATCTTGTTTGTTTACGATTTCCAAGTTAAAAGAAACTGTGTATATATATTGTGAATTTAACTGAAAGTACAGTCAAGGCCATAAATATATATACATTCCAAAAGTTTCAAAAATATGTGTACGCTGTTACCTTAGACAATAAAGACGTGTTTACATATTTTTAAGCCATTTGTCTGGATCGATATTTTTGCCTTCGACTGTACATTACATATTAGTAATCACTCATGTCAGAAGTCGCTTGAACTGTGATATAGTTAGACCAAGATAAGTCTGCAACGATTTTGAGAGGACACGCAGTGCAAGTGTTATTTCAAACTTCAAACTTCTATGAAATTATGACGTATAAAAAACACTTGCACTGCGTATGATATCAAAATCGTTGCAGACTTTTCTTGGTCTAACTCTAGATAGTTTTGATAAAGATCAAATTTGTAAAGATGGATGGAAAAACGGACTAGAGCGTTCCGGTTAACTGTATTTATCCTTTATAATGTAGTAAGTACTGCAGAAAAAAATACTCAATAGCCTCATCATTGTTAGCAAGAAGATTAATTACTATTGTGAATATTCAAGTCGTGATTATATCACGATTGTGATAATGATTTCGTTGTGTCAATGCAATTATATACTAGTGAACCACAATAATTTTTGCGATAGGCTGTTTACGAGGTCTGCTATAGGTCACGATAGCCTGTGCGAAATTATGTTGTTTTATTATCTACCTATATAAACATTATAAACATTCGAGATCAGAAAACCTGTTTAAAATGCAGACTCTGTTTTGCCATTAACTACTGCGATGCGATGCGATGTTGTTAAACTGTTGAATTGTATTAACCTCATGTGCTGTGCGATAATCAACGCTTAGTAATTAGCGGTTGAGGCATCTGTCGCGTAAACGGAGGACGCTGGTTCGATTCCAGCCCCGGGCACTGGAGGCCTTGGTCATTTTATCCTTTGTATATGATATTTATTTCGTTTATTTCGTGTACTTAGTAATTTGTTACAAATAGGCTTGAATGATTGTATTTCCTTGACCGACGAAGGTCGGAATGCAAGGCAGGTGCGACGCTCACCGACTTTACCACAAACAGTAAAGATCGTTAAAATTCTATCACACTGCAAAACGACAAACACTTCTAGCCCACAAAGAACGTGCTCATTTTTAGCCGGCAATCTGACAGCTTCCAAATACTTAATATGATACCGTCACGCAATGCACAAAGTGTTAACTACCGTGAAGTATAAGATCAATGTTTACAACGAATTCGAGGTCGTCGAATAAGCCCTTGACCATTTAGAGGTTCCGCACCGCGGTCAAAATCATCCTCAAGGAAAAACTAGAATAGGTAATTGGCGCGTAACTGCAGGAAATACGTAATGTTTAATCACATCACCTAAAATAAAAGTTTGAGCGCGATATGCACGATAAAGTGGATTGAATTTGGGGATTGTTATAGTGAAGGAGTCTGTTGGATTGATGGGTTTGTAGGTGCGCCTGTGGGGCGGTACTCATGTAGGGACGTAGGTCCGGGTGCTCTCTAGTTCCGCTTAATTACCCGTCGGTCGATTGGAACGGTGAAGTGGCCACTCGGACACACCAAGGTTATCTACCGGATTCCGAATCCAACCCGCTCCATTTAGGCGGACTCGAGCCTTACTGCTCGACAGTATTGTTTCCGCTTTTTTAACCAGACACTCAATTTGTGTTAAATTCGATATTTTAAATTTCACGTTAACTCGTGCGAATAAGAATGAAACTATGCACCGGTCCTTGTCTTATCGCATAAGTCGAAAGACAATTAGTTAAAACTCTAGAACTCAGCTGTGCACTCGTTTCATTATAGACCTATAATTTTACATGTCTGCTATTGATTCAAATTCAATATATTTATATGTAGGTACATAATATATTTTTAGCCTTGTTATGTAGGTATTTGTTTTACACTTAGTGAGTTTTAGTCGTCACCCACGTCAATCTTTTGCATTTAGTTTTTTATCTACATCCAAGAATACATCATTTCAGTTCTGCTTGTAACAATCGCGAATGATTACCTTAAAGCGCAACCCTTGACATAGTTAGTCGCGCGGCCACTCTAGTGGAAAATGCTAGGTCTTGTGCGGCCGTAACCAGCCAAGAACGCGTCATCGAGCTCAGGAAATTTCTCGATTCCCTTTTTTAATTAACATTATGTACGTAAAAACTCAATCTCATCGGTTACGTGTCATAGGAAGATTTGATAAAGTATGTTTAAATACGTGTGCATTCTTTAAATAGTTAAAATACAACTAGAAACTATGCCTGTATCGATTCCGGAAAACCCAATACTAAACGTATTCATGCTCCCTTACATTATAATAAGTTGGGTATTACGTTTAGCTCGTTTAGAGTAGAAGTAGGTTCCGCACACTATTAAACTATTGTAAATGAAATAACATATACTCTAGTAATTCCTCTCCTAATTGACACTTTTAATTGGGGTAACTTGTATTGAAAGTCAGTGGTCCAGAAAGTGGCGTTCCTTTGAAACACTCCCTCCGCGGGATGGCGTTTCCGTAGTGGTAATGGCAGCACTTTGCACCCGCCCGCACTCAGGAAATAAGCTTAGGAACTTCGTAAAAGCAATTTCTGCTCGCACATGAAATATAATAATGCGATGTGACCGCTTCATATTTATAAGGATTTAGGAGATCAACCTATTTTTAGAGAGCCTTTTGTGTGCGGGTTCCTTTATATAATAATATTGGAAGGTTTCGGAATTATTTGCCTTAAAAACAGTTACTTAAAATAATCTTGGACTGCAATTATCGATATCGGTCGGTCACATAATAACAACGCTTTCGATCAAACGTATTAGGTTTTTAATATATTGGTATAACATATTTAGATTTAAGAAAATATCAAATTGCAGAGTGTCACGAATAATGTCTTTGTACAATTTATTAGGTATATTACTTAAAATAAACATCAGAAGTACGTTAATTGCGCAATCTCATGGCGATTTTCAACAGTAGTAAATGTTTAAAAATGCGCGACAAATTAACCGTCGTTTATTAGGTACTTTTTATAATTGTTACTAATATGAAAGGTTCTCGTGAAGATAGACCATTTCCCACACATTTCATTTCTAACCTTTTTTCGGCATACTCGTATAAGTGTGAAGTTATATTAGTACCAACGGTGTAAAGGATTGTCGCTAAATTTGATTTCGCATTGTTTCAGAACGGCTACCCATCACGCCGTCGCTCACTGGTAGACGACGCCAGGTTTGAGACGCTGGTTGTCAAACAGACCAAGCAAAGTGTACTTGAAGAGGCTCGTGCCCGCGCCAATGGTAAATATACCACTTATTGTTAGTCAGACCTTTATCTCCCCAGATTTTTTAATTTATTTATTTGATTTTTTAAGTTATTTTCTTAATTGTGTTTAATTTATTTTGATCAAGACTCTGGCTTGGACTCCGATTTCATCCAAGATGATGTTCTACTTGGCGCCAACGATAAATCCCCAACTGTGGAGGACGGCACTCAGCAAGATGATACGAAGAACGGCCACCTTGGTAATTCATTTTGTTTTGTTGGTTATATTTGTCATTTTAATTTTTTTTTTTTTTTTTTACGTTCGTTTATATTTTTTGTAGCTGATGCTGACATTGGGGACGACGCTAATAAAGATGACGGTATGTTTCTGGAAATATTTTCTCTTGCTCATATTTATAACCATGTAATTGTCAGAAAGCCTTTCAGCGATTGAAAATCTTGCAGATTTGTTTTACTAATTATAAAGTGTTGGCTAATCTATTTTTTTTTTTGCAGATTATACTCTGACCGAGGAAGAAGTGATTCTGCAAAACGCAGCTAGCGAATCCCCGGAAGCAGAGCAAGCCATCCAGCAAGCCGCCCTGTTGCTGCGCATGCGC
The DNA here is from genome assembly GCF_947568885.1 of Cydia strobilella. Classification (NCBI taxonomy): domain Eukaryota; kingdom Metazoa; phylum Arthropoda; class Insecta; order Lepidoptera; family Tortricidae; genus Cydia; species Cydia strobilella. The sequence goes on along the minus strand of NC_086068.1, from coordinate 10,837,665 downwards.
GACGGCATGGGCTCCTTGGCGCGCATCCTCAAGACCATCGACAACTACAAGGGCACCGTCGTGCACCTCGAGACTCGCCCGTCTCAAGTCACCGGCATCCAGTTTGACGCGCTTGTCAAAGTCAGCATGACCCGCGTCAACCTCTTGCAGCTCATCAGATCTCTCCGACAGTCCACCGCCTTCGCCGGTGTCAACCTCGTCTCCGAGAACAACGTCTCCTCCAAAACCCCCTGGTTCCCGCGTCACGCTTCCGATCTCGACAACTGCAACCATCTTATGACCAAATACGAGCCTGAGCTCGACATGAACCACCCCGGCTTCGCCGACAAGGAATACAGAGGGCGCAGGAAGCAGATCGCCGAGATCGCGTTCGCCTATAAGTACAACGACCCCATCCCATTCATTACCTACACCGAGGCGGAGAATGGCACGTGGATGCGAGTATTCAACACCGTGCTGGACCTGATGCCTAAACACGCATGCGCCGAGTACAAAGCCGCCTTCGGCAAGCTGCAAGCTGCGGACATTTTCGTGCCGCACCGCATCCCGCAGCTGGACCACGTGAGCAACTTCCTGCGCACACACACTGGGTTCACGCTACGCCCGGCCGCCGGCCTGCTCACCGCGCGCGACTTTCTGGCCTCCCTCGCCTTCCGCGTCTTCCAGTCCACGCAGTACGTGCGCCACGCCAACTCGCCCTTCCACACCCCTGAACCGTAAGTATATTAGTATATACGACCGGTCTGGCCTAGTGGGTAGTGACCCTGCCTGTGAAGCCAATGGTCCTGGGTTCGAATCCTGGTAAGGGCATTTATTTGTGTGATGAGCACAGATATTTGTTCCTGAGTCATGGGTGTTTTCTATGTATTTAAGTATTTATATATTATGTATATCGTTGTCTGAGTACCCATAACACAAGCCTCCTTGGGCTTACCGTGGGACTTAGTCAATCTGTGTAAGAATGTCCTATAATATTTATTTATTATTTTATTTATTTATATATACCACTATGACTACCTACTAGATAACACTATCCGCATGAATCTTTAATTTGTTTACTTTTTTCATCAAGGACGCTGTTTTGTTTTATGAATTAGTTCATTGAAGCGACACTATATGCCTACTTAATTATTTAAATTACTTAAATTGAATCAGTTGGGTGTTTTCCGGGTTATACAATTTAAATATACGCTAATAAAACAGTGTAAGTTTATAATGAACCAAAAATATGCATTTGATTAATATTTAAATCTTAAATAGTTAAAATAACCTAAATGTTTTTTAAATGAAAATATTGTGCAGTTATAGTAAAGTAAACGGTAATAATAATGTTAAATTTGCAATTTCATGGGCAAATAAAATATAATTTTACCATGAAATTTCAAATTTAACATGTCAAACAAATCGTGCATGTATGCTTCATTAGATCATTAGGGATAAATCCGGTAATATAATTTGATTCCGGTTAAATAAGGTACAATTATACTTGGACCCGTCTTCTTTACGGAAATATTACACAAGACGTCCTTGTAGATGTTATGTTAATTGGACCAAATCGCACCTAAGAGGCCGACTAGTTACATGTAATACCTAAGATTTTTTTGTCCCGATCCCACCTGTCCTCCGGTAAGAATCATAGACTTTTTAGATGCAAGCAGTTTCGAGTTCACCGATATAGGTACCTATAGTTAGGTCAGGTTTTTACTATATAATTAAACAGTTCGCACACTGCGTAGAAAAAAATAACGATTTAAACTGGATGGAAATAATCACGTGACTTTTTATTTTCGTTTGGCGTTTATCGATGTAAATTGACAACTTGGCTAGGGCCCCGAGCAGAATTCAGATATATTTTATTTTTACTTGACGGTAGTAGGAGGGAGGCTAATGAATACCATATTTTATTTTGTTATAAACGTTTTTATTACTCATGGGCAAAGAGGATATAATAAGATAGAGCGGTACTGTCATAGTAAACTTTGTAACCACTGTAAATTCACTGCCATCTATCGACATACTTTAAAACTAAAAATGAAGATTTATAAAAATACGTTAAAATGTATTTAAATATGGAAAAATGATTTTTTTATTTGCATTAATTATTTTTATATGATTTTGACCCATGTTCTTTCACTGATATGCGTTAAAATTATAAATAACAAACGAAACCGTCAACGCCCTCTATACGAGAGTAGGCCAAAACTAGTGGCGCCATCTGATCGAGAATCAAATTTTCGTGATTTTCGAGGCACGTCTTTTCCTTAGACTGAATCCATCAATTGCTCATGGGCCTCGTGGCTTTGGCAAGTTTTAACGCATAAGATTGTTATTAGATTTGCCTCTGTTGCTGAACTGACACAGCCTATATTAAATATTAATGTTGTGATCAAATGATTATGCAACGGTCGGGTCCATCAAATCGATTTTAAAGCTTGTCTGAACTATTAATGTCACAAGTTAAAAGTTAATTTAATACAACCTATTTGCTTTGAGAGTGGGGCTTAGCTGCCTGATGAAAATGTAACCTCGTTAAGTGAAGTATTAAAGTGCCTGCGATGTTGCTCGTCGCACTTTGACCATGATGCTAGGTTATTTCCGGCGAGAAAGGGGACTTTATTGAATCACAGGCCACTCAAAATAGCTAGTAAAATTAACCATTTAAAGTATAAGAGCTAGAAAATGGAAGAAACGAATCAATTTTTCTTTGTTCCAGTGATTGCATCCATGAACTCCTTGGACACATTCCGCTTTTGGCTGATCCTAGTTTTGCTCAATTCTCACAAGAAATTGGTCTGGCTTCCCTTGGCGCTTCGGACGCTGAAATCGAAAAATTATCCACCGTAAGTACTTACCATTTAAATAGAGATGTAATTTCCTGTTACCTAGATATACCTATGCCATGTAACGCCAATGCGAATTGCGCTCACAATTGTATTTATTATTATGTGAATGCAATAGCGAACTTTATTTTTTAATACGTGTATGGAGATTTATGAAGATTTTTTTTAACAGGTATACTGGTTCACTGTCGAGTTCGGTCTCTGCAAAGAGAATCAACAGCTGAAGGCGTACGGCGCGGCCCTCCTCTCGTCAATCGGCGAGCTCCTGCATGCCCTCAGCGACAAGCCGGAACTGCGACCCTTCGAGCCTGCCTCTACCTCTATTCAACCCTATCAAGACCAGGAGTACCAGCCAATTTACTACGTCGCTGAAAGCTTCGAAGACGCCAAAGAAAAATTCAGGTAACTATAATAACTGATACAACTATGTTTATCCAGACATTCGTCCAGGCACAGATGTTACAAATCGGTTTTTAACGGAACGTTGGTGTAGGAATTCATTTTTCCCCTCACTAGCTCGGAAAGCCGTCTTTTATCCTTTAAAACAAGCATGGAAAAATGCATTTTATCCACTAGTGGGGAAAGTAATTTGACCTTGGATGGCGTGTTTAAGTAGCTTTTGACATATAACAAAACGTAAAACGTTCATAACAATGGTTCGTTCGATATTAATAATGATTAAATTAATGGTTTGAGAATTTAATAAAAAATACCAAATATAGCTTTATTTAATGATTTTAAGTCATAAACCTAAAATTCTATAAGAAATATTTGTTTTTTTTTATAATGATGTTGCATATAACTGAACGCACAAGTTGAGGCGATGCAATTTCTAAACGCATTGTCAGAAATGTCAACATTGTCAAGTGTGTTTGTTAACAAAAATGTTACTTCAAAAGTTCTCACCGACTCCGATTCGCGTAAAAATACACAACTTCCAGAGTTTTCTCTCAAAATATCGTAAAAAAATGAGTGATTCCAGTGATGAAGATGATCTAACGCCTGTGGATGTTGCACTTTCCTCGCTATAGTGAGGCGAAAAGTTTTGTGTTACACACGGGTGCAAATGTATTTTACTATTTTAGAACTATTTCAACTATAGAATCCTTTCGCTTCTTCGTGTTTCAATTCCACACTCGCGGGTAAAATACAACTTTGCACCCTTGTATAACAAATAACTATTCTTTGCACAAGATTAATGAGTTTACTATAATTATATAATTTATTCGTATCGTATATTTATTGCGGAATTTTGTATGGTACAGACGCTGGGTGTCAGGCATGTCCCGGCCGTTCGAGGTACGCTTCAACCCGCACACGGAGCGCGTGGAAGTGCTAGACTCCGTCGACAAGCTGGAGACCCTCATCTGGCAGCTAAACACCGAGATGCTACACCTCACCAATGCCGTCAAGAAGCTGAAGAGCTCGCAGTTCGAGTGAACCCACAGCCGAATCCAATGATCAGTGCACGCGGCTGCGCCGTGTTCTGTATAGTTAGTGATATTATAGGTGTAAGACTGCCCTCCAGTGTGGAGCGTGTGTGCGCGTGTGATAACCATCGGATGGTATTTCGTTGACTTCCTTTTTGTATGTACCTTACTTTATTATTTATTTTGCCGAGCTCATTGCCCGGGCCTCGGTAAGTGCATAGAGCTCCCGATTGCCCATTTACGGAGGCTGTGCGCGTTTCCCGAGTCCTAAACTATTATTAGAATTAAGGCGTAATTTAAAGAGAGACACAAAGAAATAAAAAAAATGGAGCACCCAAACTAAAAACAAACCGAAAATAAACGTGTTTGAGCACAACACTGTATTTCATTCTAAACCCCCTGTAGAATATTTAAAAATACCTACAACCGTTACATACGAACAAAGAAACCTCTATTACCACTAAAAACATACAATATAATATGTTATAATTTCATTTCATAAAGATCATTCGTTCTTATTATGATGTTGAAGTTTAATATTAGTTAATCAAATCGCCTGCGTGAGCAAGCACAGCAAAATGAACAAGACGATTCGAATGACTTCTCATTTGTCAAATTATTATCCGTACTTTTGAAGTTATGAGGGAACAGATGAATATACATACATACCCACCGGTCAAATACATAACCCTCCTTTTGCTTTGCCGTAGTCATCATGAAATAGAGGACGAAATAAAAATCTAAAATATAAAAGGAGCAAAAAGAAAAGCAATAAGCTGAAGAAGCGAGCCCGGCGACCCCACGCGCACTTGTAATAAGTAATAAGATTTGTTGAGGTCTTCGGGGAATATGATCGCTCCAATCCTAATCAGATTTAAATGTGTAATACCTTTAATAAAATCAAAATTCAATTTTATTACCTATATCGATTCCGCCACCTAATTTTTAGTACTAAAAGGGACATTTTTATTTAGCGTTAATAATAAAACTCAATAAAGTGGGCTTTGATCTCAACTTCAAGGTATTTCCTGAAATAAAATTATGGCGATTCGAACACACTTAGTAGCTACACGTAGTATTGGAGTAATTGGAGTAAAAAAAGCGATTGTTAACCGCAGTTAATGAGAGAACCGGTTACGCTGGATCGAGAGCAGAGACAACTGAAAAGGGAAAAAATAGCGGTGGGTGAGGTATGTGCACAGACAGATATATAAATAGAGGTTGAATATAATGTAGTGTCAGTTGTATCAAAGTCAAAAGTGCCAATGCCCGAGCGATGTGTGTTCCAATAATAAAGTATTCGATTACCGATTAATTATATGGTAGGCATATTAACCCATTAACTATAAAACCTTTGGACTTCTATAAATTTAGTATTGATTGTAAATTAAATCTTAGTATAAATAAAAAACCGGCCGTGCTAGTTCATTTAAGTCGCGCACAGAGGGTTCCGTATAAAGTTTCAATTATTTCATGCAACTATAAACACGAAAGATTTTTGACCAGAAGTATACCAAGTATACTCGTTAGCGCTATTTATCGGCAATAATTTGCGCGACCGAATGTATTTATTTATGTTGGTTTGTTAGGGATTCGGTGGAAGTAGTCTTTATCATGTGTACCGATTAAAATTTGTTTTATTAGTAAGAATGTTTTTTTAGCGTAACCTCAAAAAAATTTCAAGAATAACAAACACGTATTAGGCGGTTAAATTGCGAAATAAGTTCGGAAAAAATATTTACTTATTAAAATTTTTTATATCAAATTAGATGTGTGTTAGATTTTTATGTATCCACGCACGTATCGTTAGTGCTCTAATACGTTCAGAAACCGTAGGAAATGACCAGCATTATTACAACCATCTTTTTTGGAACAGCTGTCGGAACTCAAGTGGGTCTCTATTCTAGTATCCATAGATATTAAAACGGTTATCGATACGAAACGTCAATTCAGTATGTTTTTTTTAAATATAAAATTCGATCTCGAGTCGAGTGACATGAGAATAGGACTTCATTCGTTCGAGGATCGAATTGCCGCCATTACTGTTGTCATTTGTTTTTTGGTTTTTTGCTGTTACGAAAGTATAGTTGGTCAAACCAATTTGTCAGTCAGTAACAACCAGGAAAATTATACTCATCCCTTTCTTTTGGGACTTGTACTAGTGTAAGACAAAGATAGTATGATTCTCTCTGTCTATGTTTGAAATGAGACAGTCCTTTGACAAACTATAGAATTGTGAAAAGTTGTTTGTAATTTACATTTTAGTTGCAAATATGAGTACTTTGTTTCTGTATTTGTTCAAATTTATTTTTTATTTCATTATTTTAATATCTATATATCTATTACAGGTAGCACTAGTAGTAATGCAGGTCATTTCCCTACGGCTTCTGAATCCATCTGAGTACTTATGAGTATGATATGTGTGTAGATAAAGTAGTGTATGCAACTATACATAATTAGGCCTTAAAACACTCGTGTGATTCTATTATGAAACTCGCTAGCGCTCGTTTCATAAAACCACACTTATGTTATGTTTTGGGGCCTCTCATTATGTATCAGATGCATAAACTACAATTATATGTGTGATTATTGTATTATACATGTTAATCTTATGTAAAATTTTACATTTTTTACCATAATTGTTTTTTTTTTTCACTGTGAAAATATTTTTTAGAACGTGCAACTCAAGCTCTTTCATTGCCCTAATTTCAAATCGATAGCGTAAGCAGATCCCGAGATATTTATATAGCGATGTGGCAAACAGACAGAGTCGCACCATTAGGGTTATTTTTAGCTTTTTGGTACGAAACCCTAAAAGTTAACTAAAAAAAAAAACATTTTTATTTAGACTTAGAACAAGACTAAATATAAAAATGGTCCTTGCGGCGAAGTACCAAACAAACATGTTGTTTGTTGTTTGAATGAAACCAGTTTTATTCCAATGTTTGTGTATTCACTCGCCAGTTGAAATTTGGTCCTAAATGTGTATACACATCAATTAATTTTTAGTAGATAAAATCACTTCAATCGCCAGAAAAACTTACAAGACACGTTATAAACGAATTCATAAGGCTTAGTTAGAAATATGTCTGTACATATGTGTATGAGAATAAAAGTCGCTGTTCTGCGTGGACCTTAGGGCAAGTTGAGAGGCTGGCGCGGATAAAACAAGGAGCAAAACTGCGAACTGTTCGCGGGGGCCAGCCAATTAATTTAGTCAAACCATGAATGCCTGACTTTGTCTCTTACACTCAACAAGACAAGGGAAAACATAAGTAGGTACATATAACATCTTCACGTGGTTTTTGAAGCGTCAAGGGCGTCGTCGCCAGCCGATGGCCTATGGGTATGTTGATACAACTGGAGGATGGGAAAATTAAAATATACAATTTATCACATCAAATAGAAATTTTGACGGTTGCAATTGATTAATTTTATTATCTTCTAGCACTAACAGGGCGTAGACGTGTGTGTATTATACGGGACACGTCCATTCCTAACCGTAAAGAACGCCCAAAGTAGTCGTGAGTAGTGAAAACGTACTTACAGCGTCACGTCAACACGTGTCAGTGTCAATGGAGCCTTTATGCTTTTACGTAGGCCTAAAAAAAGTTACGAGTACAAGGTGTTTTACGGGCGTGAAACTACTTGGATAATTAAAACATAAAACATTATTTATAAGATTTCACATTTATTTTCTTTCATCAATACGATAAATCATGATAAAAAAATACATATCATACAATCGTACAGTTATTGTACGATTTAAAAAATAAGTAGGTACAAGAAAACAAAACAATAAGTAGATTTGCATGAAAACGTTCAGTGCTGGGTGACAATGATGACAAATCACTGTTTACGCCCTTATAAAATTAGGAACCAGTGTATTAGGGCAAAACGTCAAGATTACTCATTATTTCATTAACATAACGTTATAACTAGCCACTTTGTAGATTTACAGGATTTCTGAAAAAAATATTTGACAAAATTTCTTGATACTTATTAATATATTCTTAGCGCAGCATACATTATTTGTAGCCGTTGACTGAAATGACTAATAGTTATAGGCGATTTAGCCTGTTGCGATGGGCACTATCATTATTTTTCGAAATGGTAAATATCCTTAACCCAGAAGGCTATGGCAGTAAAACGGTAGCAATGCTAAGATTCAACTAAGCTGGTGGTGAGATCTTCATTGTCATCCGTCAGAATATATGAGTATGAGTTCTTGAGGGAGCCGACCTGGTTTTGAAGGCCTCTCAAGCGTATCTCCACCAGTTCGAAGTTTTCTTGCAAACTGCTTATCTGCATTTGCATCCTTTGGCGGATCTGTTAAATACATTCAGGTAATTACTATATGTAATGTTAATGGTTACTATTATATAATTATGTTGCGTACAGGAGGTAGGTCAAAAGCATGAATCTACATTTCATTGTCAAACCCGCAATTCCTACAAGTATATAACGAATACGGCTAGCCTAGCGAGTTTGTTCTTGGCTGCTAAAGTGTTAAAGTTCATTTTTCATCTCTCCTATTTGGAAATTTCCCCTTTCATAGGCATAGCCGGGTGGAAAATTGCATTTCAACTTAAAAAAAAAGTTATTCAAACAATATCGTGTTACATTTCAAATGAAAGAGCTCATTGTGAGAATCTCAAATATATTTTTTTATAATTTTAGGATAAACAGTTTAGAAGTTATTCATGAAAATAGGCTAAATATGACCATTCCCCCCCTTCCCCCCTTTATCTCCGAAACCCATTAGACGGTTAAAATTTTGAAAAAGTACAAAAAATATTTCTTTACCTGTAGATGACAGGAAAACCTATGAGAATTTTAGGATAAACAGTTTAGAAGTTATTCATGAAAATAGGCTTAATATGACCATTCCCCCCCCCCCCTTCCCCCCTTTATCTCCGAAACCCATTAGAGACGGTTAAAATTTTGAAAAAGTACAAAAAATATTTCTTTACCTGTAGATGACAGGAAAACCTATGAGAAATGTACAGTCAAGCGTGAGTCGAACTTAATTATTTAGTTTTTGATCCGACTACGGGTTTTTTAAAGACATTTCAGTCACGTTTCACATAAAAAATACATTATTAAAAATTGTGCAATGTACGGAACCCTTCAAACGCAAGTCCGACTCGCACTTGGCCGGTTTTTAGGATTCCGTACCCAAAGGGTAAAAACGGGACCCTATTACTAAGACTTCGCTGACTGTCTGTCTGTCTGTCCGTCTGTCACCAGGCTGTATTTCACGAACCGTGATAGCTACACAGTTGAAATTTTCACAGATGATGTATTTTTGTTGCCGCTATAACAACAACTAATAAGAGCAGAATAAAATAAATATTTAAGGGGGGCTCCCATACAACAAACGTGATTTTTTCCCGTTTTTATAGATTTATAGATACCCGGCCAAGTGCGAGTCGGACTCGCGCACGAAGGAATCGCAATATCTTTCGCTTCCGCACCTCAAACAAATCGCATTAAAGTATCAAGCGACAATATGTCGCATACTATGCATACTATGCATAGTATGTTAGTACGAAATAGATTACCCTCATCGTAGATTTAGTGCAAAAAAAATTAAACGGAAAAACGCTAATAAGTAATTTCAAAACTTTAAAAAGTATACCTATAATAGTGTTTTTGTTTTACTGATATACAATTTATAAACACTTTTACAGGTTTACAAGAAAAAAAAAACTGTATACTTTAAAAATTCATTTACAACAACCAATTTAAATTTCAAATCTTTCCAGCTTATTTTCTGTACGCTGTCCATATGTAACTCCGTATAAGATAAGTAAAGTCTAAGGAATAAACGTGCCTCAGAAATCAAGAAAATATATGCTCATATAGATGGCGCCACACCTTCGGCCTATACTCGGGCAGATGGCGAATCCGTTTGATGTTTAACAATTTTAACACATATCAGTGAAAGAACATGGGTTCTAAAAATAGTAAAAAAATAAAAAATCATTTATCCATATATGATATACAGGGTGACCTTAGCCATTGGACAAACCCCGAAATCACACGTAGGATTACTTCTCAGGAATGCTCTAACGTTAATATTTCTTTAATTAGAACAAAAGATAAAAAAATATTTTTCAAACAAAAGTATTTCCAATAATCGACAACAAAAAGAAATATACTGCATTACTCATTGGCAGTGTTTTTGATATGTTTTTGACAATTTGTTCGGAAATGTGCGGCAATGATGACATTTGTCAAAAGTCAAAATCTTATTAATGTCATAAATAAAAAAGATAATCAATAAGGTCGAAGAAGGTTTCATACTACGAGTATTTAATAACTCAGCAGCTATTAACACAGGCTCAACACAGGCTGCTCCAAAGTAAAAAATCGTAATTTGTTAATTTCTTCGTAATCGCTACACCGGTTGTTATGATACTTTGTATACTGATTCTAAATACCCTAATGCATATGTACATTTCGGCTTTGTCCAATGGCTAAGGTTTTTTTTTAATTCATTTCAATCATTTTTCATCCTGTGTCGAAAGATGGCAGTAAATTGACTGTGACTACAAAATTTACTATCACAATAACTCTCCATACACTCTGTTTCTCTTTGCTTATACGCAATTTTGTTACTTACATATTATTTTGTGTTGTGTCATCGATACTTTCATTATTATAATATCTAACATGAACCAACATTTAATATGTTTTAGTTTCGTATCAGGCATAAGAAGGCCAATGCTAAAAACTGGTTTATGAAGCTTTTTGTGTATGCGCAAATGACATTGATACATTTTAGGCAAAACTAGTTTACTTAATATCATATGCATATACACAAGACAAGACGCTAGAAAGTCTGTTTCTAACATTACGATTTTCATATACCTGTATACTATATACACATGTGAACCTGTATAGCTATGCAACTTATGCAAGTATGCATGGTATATATACCTACAATAGTCACACACACAAACATGAATTTGATTTAGTTGATAGCAGGGTGCGTAGCCAACATGCCAATCGTTTACGATCCGTAGCGAACGAAACGCAACTGTCACTGTTGCACTAATATAAGAATTATGGATGGTATAGAAAGGATGCCAATCTCTTATGACAGAATTGTTGCAAAAGGGACCGCTTTCAGCTTTAAATAATAGTTCCTAATCTCTCCGGTGGCGCTAGTTAGGCTCTGGGACATGAGTATAACATGAACCATATAAGGCAACAAATAACCCGACCAAATTACGTAGGTTGTTTTCGGTAGTATTTCGGTGTATGGTGGCGCCGCCTAATTACTGTTTTTTGATGGACATTTTTCATACATAAAGATTTGGCTCCTTTATATAGTCTCCATGATAAGAATGATAGAGAGACCCAAAGCATTTCGTAGTCGTAGCGCAAGCGATTGTCACCTTGGCTAGGCATCCAGATCCGCCAGGGCAAGCACTATATAGTATTTTAGCGATTTTTAACCTTCGTTTTGATTTTTTTAGATTCATAATTATTATAAGAAGAGTTATTAAAAAAATTGTGCAGCCAAGTAAACATCCTGAAACTGCCTTTGGCGAGGAAATGGTTTTCCTTGCTGGAATATTTGCTTGCTATTTTTTGATGATATTACATTAGACTCCATACCAATTTCGTTAACGTATAAAAGTTAAAGTTAACCACAGACCTATGTATAACTCCGTATAAGATAAATAAAATCTAAGGAAAAAACGTGCCTCGGAAATCAAGAAAATTTGATTCTCGCACAGATCGCGCTACCACCAAAACCAACCTTAGGGCTATTCTCGTTTAGATGGCGCTGACGGTTTTGTTTGTTATTTAACAATTTTAACACGTATCAGTGAAAGAACATGGGTCAAATTCATATAAAAATAATATATATATATAAAGTAAAGTGTTAAAGTAAAGTAAGTAAAAAAAGCGCTGGTGTTCTAGCGGTAAGGGCGTGTGACTTGCAATCCGCGGGTTCAAACCCCGGCTTCGTACCAATGAGTTTTTCGAAACTTACGTACGAAATATCTTTGATATTTACCAGTCGCTTTTCGGTGAAGGAAAACATCGTGAGGAAACCGGACTACTCCCAATAAGGCCTAGTTTCCCCGCTGGGTTGGAAGGTCAGATGGCACTCGCTTTCGTAAAAACTTGTGCCCACGTCAATTCTTGGGATTGGTTGACAAGCGGACCCCAGGCTCCCATAAGCCGAGGAAAAATGCCGGGACAACGCGAGGAAAATGATGATATGTTGTACCATATAGTAAAACCGGCCAAGTGCGAGTCGGACTCCGGGCTGAAAGGTTCCGTACCATTATGCAAAAAACGGCTAAAAAATCACGCTTGTTGTATGGGAGCCCCACTTAAATATTTATTTTATTCTGTTTTTAGTATTTGTTGTTATACCGGCAACAGAAATCTCTGAAAATTTCAACTGTCTAGCTATCACAGTTCATGAGATACACCCTGGTGACAGACAGACGGACAGTGGAGTCTTAGTAATAGGGTCCCGTTTTAAGTTTTTAACCCTTTTGGTACGGAACCCCAAAAATGAATCGTCTTAAGATTATGAAATATTCATGAAATAAACAATATACCTACAGTGTTCAAAACGCGAAAGTTTTAAATGTTATATGAAATTAAAGGTTACATTATTGGTGATGCGCCGGAATACTCTCTCGAGATATTGTGTGTTGTTATGAAAAAACGTGTAGACTTAGTGTAGCGTAGGAAATTATGAATGGTTCTCTCAGCTGTGATACAATGATCGATAATAAACAAGCAAAAAATCCTTTTATTACGGTTACGTAATACCACAAGCGCACTTGCACACTTGCATGCCATGCCAGATGCGTATAATTCTCTATTAGACGTGGGTAACTATTATAGCTGGGGAGGCGGCGATGCTAAATGTGTAGTTACTCGAGCGTCGTAGAGACTTATTGGAACCGAAAGATTAGATGATAAGAAGAAAAAAAGGTTATCAGTCAGTCAGTCAGGTCAGTGGCTCAATACATATATGAAACTATAATGCTTGTTCGGGAGAATATACACACGTTCCGAAGGAAATGAGTAACTGAGCGCCCGAATCGTTATCCAAATGACTTCTTTTTTAACCCCCACAAACTCGCAATGTCAAAGAAAATGCCCGGAGCTATTGGTCGTAAACTATATAATAAATTACTCGTAACGTTTTAACTTAATATGGCACTTACTTGTACGCATTTCCTTAATCTGACGACAACAAATTCGACGCCCGGTTTTCATATTGTAAACGTCAGATTAAGGAAATACGTACAAATAATTGTCAGATTTAGTAATACCACAATTATAGCATTAATTTGGACTAAAATGACCAAATCCACAATCTGCTTAACGATTTGTTGAACCCCCACCAACCAACGGCTCAACATAGATGACTAAAAGTAATAAAGGTAAACTCCACGGGGTAGAAAGATGTCACTCATATCATAATCGGAGGCGCTCGGGTAACTACAAAAATCCCCTCTTAGGCTCCCCAACCATTAAGAGGCAACAGGGGTGGTCATTTCTCCATACAAACGTACTCAACTGTTTCCTCCGGAGTTTTAAAAGCTAGAGCAATGATTTTTTCAACACAGATATTATTATTAATATCTGTGTCGAACTCTTTTGCTTTTTTTGATATTATTGTTTTTTAAGGCGCTAGAGCACATCAAATATTGGCAAAGACGGCCTAATTTACTAGGCCGCAAAGAGAAGCATGTTATTCAAAACTGACATCAATTAGCTTAAAATGTAAACAGTTCGACACATATCATTTCATTACCATTTAGATCTCAAAATTTCGCCACATTTAGTTAAGTTATGGAGAAGTAAACAGTCGAGTACGCAACCTCGTTTTTTGAGATTTTTACGCAGGATTTTTGGCCTAACCTGCCGTTGTCCTTATCGCTCTAGTTTTAGGAGCCGTTTCCGTTAGCGAGACGGATATATTCACCTGAAATATTTAAATCTCAGCTCCCGTATCCTCTTAAGAATTTGAAAAACTCAACCTGAATCTGATTTTTTTTATATTATCGACCCTTTAATCTTATGATGTCCAGTTGGCTTTACATGTTAATAAGGAGACTACCGAGTTAATTACAGGCTACAAGCCGTTAAAATGGCTTCTAATGTTCATCTTCCATGTTTTTTTAACACTTTTCAAAATACGTTCAATGTAATTTAACAGTATTTAACAGTCATCAGTTGAATTTCGCATATTAAAGGAACATGGCAGAACAACAGTCCATATTGATTGACGTTAATAACTCACATCATCCCGTTCTTTCTGCGAAGCCCTACACTGAGCCCGGCTCTGTACGAGTTGTTTTTCTAGCTCAGTTATCTGGGCCTGCATGTATCTCCTGTTGGACTCGGAGCGCTCCTTGAGCCGGGTGAGCGAACGCGAGCTCTCGGCGCGAAGCTCCTCGAGCTCTTTCAGTATTTGCGCACATTCCGCCGCCTTCTCTTTATATCTGACCTCTTGTTGTGTCAGTTTCTCTTCAAAACGAAATGCTTTGGACCTGTTTAAAATCTAAAGTTCAATGAATGTTCAGTACTAGCTAGTCAGCGACAAAGTAATAAGCATAGAGTACCTACAGCAATTTCTGAGGGTGAAATTCAATATCTAAATGGTAAATGTAACTTTGTACTTACTTATAGTCGTCTAGCTCTTTAGATATTCCATCAATTTCGTGGTCCTTTTCAAGAAGTGCGATTTTAATCATTTTGTTTTCCTCCAACAACTTGTCTTTTTCAACTTTCTCTTGATTTAAACTATTTACAGCATGGACTAACTAGAAATATTAAAATTATAATGTATGTTATTGTTATCTATTTAATGTGTGGGTACATGTTGGTTCGAATCCCGGTTCGAATAAATAAGTTTCTTGGGTGTTGTATAGGCAAATATCATTTTGATACAGGTTGGTCCAGAAATAAGTCAACATTTAACTTCAAATGTCATTTAACTTCAAAAATGTCTTCATTTCTAATTGCTTAAACAGGCTGGGCTGGATCCTTTGCGTATTGGCGTATAATTTTAAACATTACAGTTTTATCGTTGCCTAGGCTAAAAAACATGGTTTTAAGTAATATTCCCATGCACAAAATGCTAATTATTCTCTGGCAAATGAGATCATGTTACTATCCCCAATGGCTACTCTTTCTTTTGACATACCCTGCATTTTCCCATTCCCACTCATACAAATATAACGGCCGATTCAAGTGTTGACTTATTTCTGGACCATCCTGTATTACCAGTTGCTCTACAGAGAAGGAATACATTGTAAGTGCCAAAAAATTCAAAGGTACGCTCCTTTGAAATCACCAACCATTGGGCTACCGTCCAGCGCCCATAACAGTTTTGACAGGATGTATTTGCCTTGCAGTTGGACCTACAGCTGTGTGCAATATAATAGCAATAGCAGTCAATAAGAAAATAACATTTTGGAGAAAACTATAACTTTAGATAAATTGTAGTTATTGGAACTTTTTCTATTATTCTTCTGTATTACTTAATGTTTATTCATAAATTACTGTAAACTTTATACTTTATAATACATATTAACCGGCTTTTTTACTTCCTAGCGGTAATATGTTTAATTGAAACTCTACATCTAAACCCATCTATACCAGAAAAAAAACAATTTTCAACAACAAATAAGACAATCTTCCTCCCAGTGTACCTACTAATTGGCAATCATCCAAAACTTGTTGTTGATTTTTGACCAACTACTTATATTGTTTGCTACATCCAAAACCCGATGTGCGTCATCCAAAACAGCCATGACCACTCTGACAAGAGTGTACGACAGAAGAGACTTGGTTTGTTTTGTTTGCTTGCTTGAGGCTCAGGGCTCAGGTGATAGTGCCGTGCCGACCACGACAAATTAGGACTAGAAATTTTGTCAAGTAACTAGGTATAGAATAAATAAACTGCTACTATGTTGCACACTTACTGTACCACAATAATATGTAGGTAGGTGTTTATTTTGTTGTATGTTTTATCGTTGACTTTATACAGAGAAAAAACAGAAGGGCTACCTTTTCCCTGACAAGCTGCAACTCGTTAGAAACCTGCTGCGTGCTCTCCTCCGCCAGCTTCTGCAGCTGTTTAGACTCCTGCAACTGGATCTGGGCGCCCTTCAGGAGGTCCGGCAGCTGCGCTAGCTCCTGGAGCTTCTCTTGAAACTGTAACTGTAGTTATATGTTTTTTTTAATACTTACGGTAAGTTTTGTAATAAAAGCAGAGGATAGCACTGTTGTTTTTCTTATAGCAAATGTCTACAATTATGCTATTGCATGAACTCGTGTAAAGTGCTACCAGTCGAGTTTTAATGTTGTACAATGTACAAGCATACGGCCCGCCTGATGGTAAGCAGTCACCGTACCCTATGGACGCCTGCAACACCAGATATACACATGTGCGTTGCCGATCCTTTAAAAACCTGTACACTCCTTTTTTGAAGAACCCCATACCTACTGTAGCCCCTCGGGAAAACCTCGGCAGGGAGCTCATTCCACAGCCGAAGCGTCCGCGGGAGGAGCCATTTTTTTTTTTATATATGGGCCAAAATATTTATAACAGATGACTCCTTGGACCAAAATGGATCTTGGACGTTTCATGGTAACTTGATAAGGACCACTCGATTTATTTATTTTCCCAAGATCCGTCAAATGATTAACCATGTTAGTGACAATGACAATCAGACTCATGACAATGCTAAGAGTACCTAATACATTCCAAAAAGGTAAAGTATAGATCAAATGTTCATTATTGACTTCTTCTTCTTCGTCGTTCCCTCATGACTGAGGATAGTGACCAAGAACTATATCCCTCCATTTAACGCGATCAAGGGCTATGTGGGCTGCCCTCTGCATGGAACCACATGCTTGTCTAATGGAATCCGACCATCATGCCGGGGCTCTTCCTCTAGCGCGCTTGCCTTCAACTTGCCCCAGTATGATGTCACGTTCGAGGCTGTGGTGCGGCGATCGCATTATGTGCCCAAAGAATCTGAGAGCCCTCTCCTGGCAGATTGTTGAGAGTCGTTTGGTGATTTTTAGTTCTCTCAGAATGGACTCATTTGTTCTCATTATTGACTAGCTTAATGTAATTATACTCGTAACATCTAGATATCTAGGTATATGCGCATTTAAATTTATGATCCGAATTTATAGTGACTTGATATTAAAGTAAGAGATTATTTCATTAATAGACCATTCTACACAATTGACGAATATTTTGCCAACGCACTTGATTAAAATGATTCTAGGAATACGTATGTTGTAAAGTTGACTTTTTATTTATTATCTTTACATAATAACAATATTTGACATATACCATCCGACATTATTTTATGCACTATATGTTTAGCTAGATTAAGTAATTGATGTAAATAATTATATACCTATATACTGTATAACTGTATTTGCATAAGTACATGTACTTAACGCAAATAAATAATAATCTAATCTGAATCTGAATCTATACTACTTATACGTGTCAAATGTGTGTAGCTTGTGTAGTGCTAAGGTGTAGGTACTAGTTTATTATTTAGGTTGAGTTTACTATAGGTAATACACGCTTTGTATTTTACCTTATATGTATTCTTTATATTGAATAAAAAACGACATTAAAATATTACCTACTTATTTAACTTAACCTCGTAAGACCCAGGCAATATATATTTGTGCTTTTGAATTTTGAACTTTCTTTAATTACTATACTAGCGAAGCGATCAGCCTCGTCTTCGCACGGGTTACACAAAACCTTAACAATATATACACCTAAACATTCCTCAAGAATCACTCCATTGATTCAGATAACAGGAGTTATTTAGCTTATCGCGAACATATATATATGTTACATACATACAGTTGTGGGCATAAAAATTGCAGTCAATAGGAAAATGAAAATTAGGGAAAAACTGTAACTTTAGATCATTTAAACATTATTGGATTTTTTTTTATAATTCTTCTGCATTACTTGACATTGTTTCAAAATTAACTGTAACCTTAACTTAAATAATATTGGAAGTATTAAAAAATTATGAAAATCGGCTTTTTACTACTTCGCGGAAATTCTTATAAAAAAGTAACAACCTACAAAAAAATAGTACATTACTACAGAGGCCGGGAAGTAAGGGGTTGCCGGCCGAATGCATATATACGGCCGAACGTAGTGAGGCCGGATAGTTATGAGGCCGACAACCCCTTTTCACGCCGATGTATGTATAGTGCTTTTCTCAAACATGCAATGAAATAAATAAAGAAATCTCCACGAAATCAAAGTTTTAATTCTAAAGAAACTAAAAGTAAACTAGGCACAAAATATAACTACCACTTGTACCTATCTTTATCACACGTGTCGTATATTTTACACATGTAGTTAATCAATTTATTACACAAATGTTCAAAGGTATATTTATGTATCTTTGATTTTTCGCCTTGCATCCTTCTGACTGTAGTTTTAGCCACATAACTAAGATTACATCGTTTTTTATGTTGATATTATGCTTCACATACATCGTTGCCTTAAACATGGAGTATAATTAACAGGTATTCATTTAATATTTTCGTCGGAACTCATATTAAATAACACAATAAACAACGCACAATAAATCCAATAAAATATAATTACAGATACACAATGAAAAATGTTCAACTTTACCTCCAAAACGATTAAAAAACCACCAACGCGTGTTTGAGTAGACATTTTTACCGCTAATATTTAAATGAAATATGTTTGTCAAAGGACTGTCTCATTTCAAACATAGACAGAGATAATCATACTATCTTTGTCTTACACTGGTACTAGCACCCAAAAGAAAAGGATGAGTATAGTTTTTTTGTTCTTATTTACTGACAAACTGGTTTGACCAACTATATTTTAAATCTGTATTTGTAGGTAAATTTGTAATTAAATATTATTGGAATTTGTTAATAATGTTTTATTTATATATTTTTTGTAAATTCGATACAAATAAAACTGCAAAATATATTAATAATCGTTTATTGTTTTTTTTTAAGGGGTATTGGCAGAATGTCATTCCGAACCATAAGCAAATATTGGTTATAATTTTTTTTTTTGGCTGAATGCCATGATGCTGTGTCTCAAATATATGTGAAATGGAAATTAAAAAAGAGCCACTTCCCGGCCTAGGCCTGCAACTTTGTATGAAATTTCATTACAGGCCCCTCGTCTAGCCGCGCCGGAGTCGTGATACTTCCCAGCCTAATATAAAGAACGTAATATCAATATTACATAGCATGTTTGAGAAAATACAATTGTGTACTATAATTGTAATTTAGTATCTTGTTCTTGTCTATTTCCAATCAAATCTTTACATCTAAACCCATTTCATCCAGAAAAAAAAAATCTATAAAACGATCCTCGTCTCGAGTCGTCGAGAGCTTTGATTGGGAATAATATGCAAGATACTAAATTACAATCATAGTACATAATTCTATTTTTTTCGTATGTTGTTACGTTTTTATAACAATATCCGCTAGGTAGTAAAAAAGCCGATTTACATAATATTTTTTTTATGCTTCCAATATTATTTAAGTAATGTCAAGTAATGCGGAATAATTATAAAAAAGATCCAATATAATTGATCTAAAGTTATAGTTTTCCCCTAATTTTCATTTTCCTATAGACTGCTATTATACTTATTGCACACAGATGTACATACAGACAGACGTGGCAAACAAAGTCCCCCTTGTTTCATAAGGTGTAGTGAAGAGATTATTTCTTGTATACGAGCAAAGATAGATATAACTCCGTAATAGATGGATACAGTCTAAGGAAAAAACGTGCCTCGAAAATCAAGAAAATTTGATTCTCGTTCAGAGGGCGCTACTAGTTTTGGCCTACAGTCGTATAGATGGCGTTGACGGTTTCGTTTGTTATTTAACCATATTAACGCATATCAGTGAAAGAACATGGGTCAAACCATAAAAATAATTAATGCAAATAAAAACAATCATTTATCTATATTTAAATACATTCTATCGTATTTTTATAAATCTTCATTTTTAGTTTTAAAGTGTGTCGACAGATGGCAGTGAATTTACTGGGGTTACAAAATTTACTATGACAGTACCGCTCTAGTATAAGTTACTCTATGATACGAGTAGCGATATCCTCCTGAGTCGCCCACGTCATTACTGCAGTTTTGAATTTGGAACCTTCTTCAAGACAACTCTTTTTTTATTTATTATATGAAGCCCGAGGATTTCTCATACCTTCATCTTTTGAATTTCTAAATGTATCTGGTCCGTAACTTGCTTGTTTTCGAACTCGATCAGTTCGCGTTGTCGCCTCGCCTCTTCCACTTGTTGCTGGGCTTGTAGGTACTGCAGTAACGATAAAACATTAAAGAATAGACTAAGTAATTATATATTTATTAACTATAAAATACGGGCGTTTACAACTCTTGATTATTGTCACCATGATTGCACTTATTTACACACTAGTTTCGTCTTAGTCTGATTGATAAAAACTATTATAATATTAGTCCCTAAATTATATGAAAATGATATATAACTTGCCCTAGTCGCTAAAAGCAGGAAGATATATACATAATATAGATTGGACCCTGGGAACCGACCCTTCACCCTCCCTTTTTGGGAAATGAAGGTATCAATTCAATAGGTATCCAATAGTAAAGGTACCCGAATAAAACGACAAAAGTCCGATAACCTAAAATAAAGATATCAATTGAATATTATGTATCGAACAGTAACGGTACCCGATTAATTAACATTTCATAGGTAGAGGTTTCAGATAAAGGTATCTGACCGAAAAATGAGCCGTTTTTCCTAATTTTCATCTCAGATTCATAATTAATAAAGCTCCTCTCGGATCCTCAGATATCGATTTTCGTCTTGAATAGAGCAAAAATGCAGAAATTCAAGATGCCGGGCGTTTTTTCTAATTTTGACTTCAGATTCGTAATAAAGATCCTGTCGGACGCACACATATTGATTTTCATCTTGATCAGAGCAAAAATGCAGAAATTAAAAATGGCGGCCTTTTTTTTCTAATTTTGACCTCAGATTCATAATAAAGGTCCTCTCGGATGTTCAGTTCAGACATCGATTTTCATCTTGACCAGAGCAAAAATGGAGAAATCCAAGATGAGTGAATAAAATTCAGTGACCGGCTTGAATTTGGGTATCAGATCGCGCGGCAAGGTACTTTTATATAAAGGTACTGCACTTAGGTACTTAATCTACAGAGACAATTCTAGTCTCGTACTGTAGCAAATTTAGTCTTCTTTAAAAACGTCCTGAGAATGTTCTATCAAAAACTTTAAAAAAAAGAAAAACCGCTTTCAAAAAGGATAAAATAAAATAATTTTATTCCTTTTCTATGCGCTAGCAACTGATACGTTTGAAATCGGTGCCAAGCCAAATTTTTAAAGCATCAACACCGTCAAATCAAATGCCAACCCTGGTGTAGTTTGATAAGAAAGAAAGAACCAGTATATAATTAGTATTAAAACTCCTCAAATATTAGGCATACATATACATCACTTATTGGCTTGGCACCGACTTCAAACGTTTCAGTTGCTAGCGCATAGAAAAGTTATAATATTATTTTATTTTATCCTTTTTAGAATAAAATAGAATAGAAAACATTTATTGTAAAAATCTACATACAGCACCATACAATTTTAAAAAAGAGGAAGATCTTATACACTAACACGTAAAATTACTTGTAGCTTATACTAACATGCAATAATTACAGTATTGATGCTGCTATAGAGGCTACAAATGGACACCACTCAGCATATGCTCTAACATATAGGTATATGCAACAGCGCTGGTTTTCCGTGGAGCCCAGGGTTTTGAAGTCGGTTTTTCTTTTTTTTTAGTTTCGACTTTTTAGTTCAAATTTTTTCATGTAATTTTATCAAATGGCACTATTTAATTGTTAATGCTTAGTTTACTGATGATACAAAAATCGCTGTATGTATGCTTATAATATTTCAGGAGTTCCCTCAATCCCCAATGGAATCCATCATTAGACTAAACCTTGATAAAAATGTTTTTTTATAAATCTTACTGGCTTAGTAAACATAACGAAGATGACAAATCGTCAAAGTGAACTCTGCATCGTTAAAGAGTTTCGTTTTTATCATCATCGGCAGTTCCACTTCATTAAATGTCACTTTTTCTGAACGTAAATACTTGATTTATTACTGAAAATACAAAAATCACTATATGTATGCCTATAAGATTCGAGGAGTTCCCTGGATTCCTCATGGATCCCATCATCAGAAATGGGTTTTGACAAAAACTGGAACAACTTGGAAGAATTTAAAATTACTTGTAACTCAACGAGTAGGCCAGGCATTATAATGACTGACAAGGATAATTGACATCAATTCATTACTGTTTCAGTTTCACTTTATTGATGCCTTTCAACATTAGAAAGCAACTTGTCTCAAAAACCGATGGTTTTTAATAAAATCTAATTTTTAAACTCACGGAATTAATGTAAACAAACTACTGTCACTGTCAAAGTGACACTTGCAGGCAAGTCACGTATTCTCAAGGTAAGAGCTCGCAGAAAAAAATTAAAATAAATCTAAGGAAGAAATTAATTAACTCAAAAACTATGTATTAATGACACACTATGACATATTTGTAATATTCACGATAGACTAAACGGGGAAATAATAAAAAATAACCTATTCGATCATCAGAACTGTGTTGACCAAAATGAAACCAACTTGAAACTTTATGATTTCATACAAAAATATAAATAACTATTTCCCCGTAATATGCCAATTTACACTGATCCGATTGAGCAATTTGTTTCCATACCAATTTTTCGCGGTGAATCAATCATTTTCTCTTTAAAACGCGTTATTGGCAAGGACCCTTTCGTTTTATCAACAGATATGCCTATTTATAAAATTAAACAGTATTTTGTTTGCATCCAATAGGTTGGATACTCCCACTCATGGGTACCTACTTGTGTAATAATGGCTGTAACCCCCTTGCCCCAACCCAATTGCAACTGCACACATATGCATCGCTTTGATAACAAATGCACCATACTTGTATAATAAATTGAAGTTGAATCCAACCCATAGGTATTTTAATTGAAAAGAATAAAGCACCGACGTTCGTGCGTTCCAACAATACGTGCATATTTATAAAATATAAATATTTTTTTAACAAACTAAGTAAAAATCTGTTCGATTTAGTTTAAAGTTTTGTTTTTGAACAATCTCGCGTTTAAAACGCTGCAAAATCAGCGTTTGAAGCGCTCAAATTTTTTCTATAAACCACCAGGACATCATTCTCTATTAGGTGGTATACGTAACTAGGTTTGTCAGTATAGTGACACAACTCACATAAGCATTATTTTGATATGTAACTTTTTGTTAAAGAAATAGAGTTGCTATTTGAAAATGCATCATATTGGATTCCGGGTGGATATTGTACAAGCTTCCGTTGTCATGGTGTGGGGGTGGTAACACCCACTGCACCCCTTTATAACAGTAGGAATAGGTTTTCTATGTAGTAGTGGATACACTAGACTTGCGCAGTTTAAACTCTATATAGAGACTAGGTATATAATAAAGACAAGGAAACCCTAAGTTGTATTCCTCTTAAATATTTATGGGCAATCTAACTCAAGATCAAAAATTCATCTTAAAAAAATCAGTCAAGTGAGAGTTCGTTTAACTCGCGCACTGAGGGTTCCGTACAAACTTAAAATTTTCTCATGTAACTATAATGACGAAAGACTTGACCAGAAGCATAATTGTTTACAGCGCCATCTATCGGCAAATTGGCTAACTAATTTGCGCAACCTGTATGTATGTTGGTTTTTCAGCGATAATTATTTATTATGTGAACCGCTTTCAACAATTTTTGATTTATTTGAAAGAAGGTGTTTATAGTGTAATCTCATAGAAATTTCAGTTATAATAAATACCCGCAAAGGGGCTTAAATTGCAAATTAAATTAGTAAATGCTTTTTGAAAATTAAAAAAGTTTTCTAGTTAGAAGTGTGACTGTAATGTTATTATTATGTAAAAATTTCATAATTTTACGTTGGTAAACTTATGAGATAAGGGGGGAATGGTATTTTTTTCACATTTTCCTTCAGAACCAGAGGATATAATAGGATAGAGCGGTACTGTCATAGTAAATTTTGTAACCACAGTAAATTCACTGCCATCCATAACACTTTAAAACTAAAAATGAAGATTTAGATAAATACGATAAAATGTATTAAAATATGGATAAATGTTTATGAAATAATTTTTATGATTTTGACCCATGTTCTTTCACTGATATACGTTAAAATTGTTAAATAACAAACGAAACCGTCAACGCCATCTATACGAGAGTAGGCTAAAGGTAGTGGCGCCATCTGATCGAGAATCAAATTTTCGTGGCTTCCGAGGCACGTTTTTTCCTTAGACTGTATCCATCTATTACGAAGTTATATCTATCTTTGTTCAGAACTCTATTATTATTTTTTCACTACAAAATTAAATAAAAAAATTATTTGTAATGTTCAATTTGAGCTCTTTCAAATGATATCCCACTTGACCTGGTAACTAGAGTTTGAAATTTTGCCCCCTCTTTAAATTGGGTATTTTACATAATTAATAAAAATAATTTATAAAAAATACACTTCCAAGATGTCTGGGTTAGGGTTGTTCACAACTATTCCAAATTTCAAATCGATAGCTTAAGTAGTACTCGAGAGATTTAGCTATGTGACAGACAGACAGACGGACCATAAGGGTTCCTTTTGTAGCTTTTTGATACGGAACCCTAAAAATGGTATTACCGGGATTTTAACTCAGGACCTCCAGCAGCAGCTTCAGCCTCGATGCCTCATCCGACAATGGTAAAATATTTAAAAGCATATTTTTTCTTTTTTTATTAGCCTACTTTGGTGTCCCACTGCTGGGCAAAGGCCTCCCCTCGTTTTCTCCACTCGACCCTGTCATCGGCATTTTCCCACCATTTGGGGTAGAATGCGTCCAAGTCGTCCCGCCATCTCCTTTTTGGTCTGCCTGAACCCCGGCCTGCACCGTTTATGTTTCTCCGTGGGTCCCACTCAGTAACCATTTTGGCCCACCTTTCCGGGTGCATGCGACAGACATGTCCCGCCCAGTCCCACTTAAGCTTAGCGGTCTTGACGCCTACATCACGAACACCTAATATACTACGCTCCATAGCTCGCTGGCAAACCTTGAGTTTCGATTTTAGGGCCTCAGTTATTGACCAAGTTTGTGCACCGTAAGTTAGGATGGGCAGGATGCACATGTCAAGGAGTTTGCGCTTAAGACACAAGGGAAGGTCACCCTTCATTAGCGCTTTCATGGACCAGAAGCTCTTCCAGGCGTTCTCGATACGTCTATCGACCATGCTGCAAGACCTCAGCACGGCGAGCCTTAAGGCGAGGTTGGACTTACAATGAATAGAGCGAAAACTCAGTTGATGACCAATCAAGCTAAACATAGCATAGTAGTAGATGGGCAGGATATACAATATGTCGACGAGTACGTTTACTTGGGCCAGATAGCATCCTTCGAGAACAGGCGGTCTATCGAAAAGCATATAATAATATTATTAATTCAAGAAACAAACATGTTCAGGTACATTCACCTATAATTAGTAAGTGTCAATTCCGGCGCCTTTTATAATCATTATAGGGACTGTGCGCGTTGGAGGGTCTGCCATCTTGTGGCCTGAATCGGAACCATAAACATGTACATCACGTACATTGACACTTCACGCCAAAGCAAGTGCTGCCATCTTGTGGACTACTTTGGAAGCATAAACTACGAATTTACGCCTTGCGCCATAAATCTGACGTCTCCTGTGCTACCCCCTACAGTTTATGCACGCTCCCTATAATCAACCTTCAAAGTACAAAATAAGTGGCCTTACGAGAACTTTCAATGTAGAATATTTGCAGTCTTTATATAATAACTAGTCTTTATTTATATGGAAGGGCGGAAATGATCAGGGTTACTTCGTTTTTAATTGTCTTTGTGCTTTTTATATCATTTTAATAAGGTAAACATTTGATAGCATTTCAAAACTACTTTAACAGTTCCATATCGGGATTTTTAATTGTAAAACCCTAATGTTTGTGTACTTACCTATACTCGTGCCAATTCATACTTCAAATTATTACACATACATAACAAAGTTACTTATTACGAAATACACTGCAATGTGTATCTTATATGTATATCAGTAATTGCGCTTTCGTAAAAACTAGTTTCTCCGTCAATAATAGGTTGCTAAGCGGAGTCCGGGCTCCTTAGTATGTAATACACCAGGATCTTACATACGAACAAGATCGAATACCATATACCTACAAATCGTATGCCTACTGTAGTCTGCATACAATTCATATCACCTATGCGCTCCTAGTACTCAGATGCACTTCATGTGCAATGTTGCATTATTGCACAATGTACCTGAATCACTGAAAGTGCAATTGGAAGCAAAATGTACAGATTCTTGAACGTCTGCAGTTCATTCGAGTTGCTTTGCATTTACATTGTGTAAAAATAACTCAATTTTCAGAATGTAGATAAATTACCCCCAACTATCATTTACTACTCATTGAACAGCATATCATCAGAGGGCGAAGTTTTTATTCTTTTCATTTCTCATGCTCTGAAAGAGGGTCATTGTTGTTCTAAAAGGTGCACAGAAAATTATACGTGTCTGCACTAGAGCATTTTATGTTCGAAGTACGTTTTTTTTTAATTTTTTACAATAAGCAATTGAAATTTTGAGTTTAAATGGATTTGTTATACAATTTTCATTCTGATATTTGACTCTCCATTCCATAAATAACGATACTTTTGCCTAAATTGTTAATTGAAAGTACCCTCAAGAAATACTATAAAAATGTAGTTTAGTCATGTATTTAAAAAAAACATATTCATTTTACTTTCCTCGTATTCGAAAAGTTAAACATAACTCGGGTGTAAGGTTTCATCCCTTGGTTGACAATCTACTATTGTCAAAACGGGAACGGAGTACGTAAGTAACTAAATAATACCGGCTAGACCTAACCTAAAACAAGTCTTTTGAGTAGTGACCTAGTAAAGAGTCAAGTCCTAAAATTAAGATAAGACAGTTCATTCTCTAGCCCATTTGTGGGCACAAATCAAAACTGGCCAAGACAAATGCAATTT
The DNA here is from genome assembly GCF_947568885.1 of Cydia strobilella. Classification (NCBI taxonomy): domain Eukaryota; kingdom Metazoa; phylum Arthropoda; class Insecta; order Lepidoptera; family Tortricidae; genus Cydia; species Cydia strobilella. Next base: position 10,810,170 of record NC_086068.1, on the reverse strand, counting down.
TGATTTGCCAAATAACGATTCGAAATAGAATGTAATGAGATACATTTTTAGGGTTTCGTACCCAAAGTGTAAATACGGGACTCTATTTCTAAGACTCCTCTGTCCGTCTGTCTGTCTGTCATCAGGCTGTATCTCATAAACCGTGACAGTTGAAATTTTCAGATGATGTATTTCTGTTGCCGCTATAACAACAAATACTAAAAAGTACGGAACCCTCGGTGGTCGGTGGGTAAGTCCGACTAGCACTTGTCCGGTTTTTTATACGCTTCGGAGCGGCTAGAGGATAAACTAAACACATTTTTATTAGAAGACAATAGACATGAAAACTTTTAATAAAATACTTTTTTATTAATAATATAGAGGTTGTTACGTCGGAAAACTGCCTCAATATCTACTTTCCCTGCAGGAATACTACCTTTAATCGCTGGGATAGCTTATAATCTATGGTAAAAAACTGAGTAATAAGTAAATTAGGTAATAGTAGTTAAAATTACCCTCATTCTGTACTCCTGCAATTGTTCCGATTTCTCGTTGACAGTCAATCTCAATTCCTCAATTTCCTCTTTCATGTCCCGGATTTGAGTTTTCATCGCTGCAACGTCTTGATTGGTATAATCCCGTGTGCCCTTGGGAATAATTCATGAACCAGTTAACGAATAAAGTACAGAATAAACGAATGAAGGTTAAAAATTATACCTTTTCAACTAACTCAACGGAGCAGATATCATTTAGTTTCCGCTCTAGGTCTTTAAGTTTCTCTTCGTATTTCTCTCGCTGTGTTCTTTCCTCGTCGGCAGCGTTTTTTGCCCGAATCAGGTCTTCACGCATCTTCAAGATCTAACAAGAAACTTTACATAATAAGTGGTCGCAAATGTACATAAATTCCCCAATCCCCGCCTAAAAGAGTGGCAGTGGATCAGTGTTATCTCTTGGTACCTAATACTAATGATGGTATAAACAGGAATACCTAACAGAGGCTAATGATATTTTTCGTGAGGTTATTCAGAATCCAAGATGGACATACTTAATTTTTTAAACCCATGTCTCGGAATTTTCAAGAAAGACTTCATGAGTTTCATGACTGAATTATTTAAAGAAAAGTGCATTCTCGCTTCCATTTGGAGTAATTGTGTACTCATTAATTACTAAATGATAAGTAAAATACCCTTAATAAGTGTCCCTACATGTCGTTTCAAGGATTCAAGAATTTGCCACACTGGATGCGTTCTGCGGTCAGCGGTCAGGTCAAACCCGCATTATGTAAGAACAACATTGACAGCAACCTTTGAAGTTGAAGTTTGACCTGACCGCTGGCCGCAGAACGCATCCAGTGTGGCAAATCCTTTACACATTGAATGACCTTCTCACCTCGGGATACTTAGCCACGGGATTTCCTGGACCGTGGTCTTGAACAACTTCTTCTTCGTCGGTCAGCTAGCGAGAAATAACATTGATTTAAACTTTCACGATGCCTACACAATATTATTTACTGAAACGGGACTTAATTAATTGCGCGTAGTATAACTTTAAAATTACATTCGCCGTATCGAATACGACATTATGCAGAAAAAGAAAAAAAATTAACAGTAAACTACATCTAGGTCTGTTTGTGGTATAGACTGTTCACTGCTGTGATCACACTAAGTTAGTGCTACAGCTAGCTGGTCTAGGTATTTGTAATTCGAGATATAGCTATATCTCTAATTACAAATACCTAGACCAAATAACTGAATCTGTACATTCTGTACTGAACTTTGTTTAGTGTACTTTGTTTGAACAAATCAAACAAAAATCCGGAAGATAAAAATGAGAGCCCTAAATAAACCTTCAAGAGCGGATATCTAAAAAACTATACAAGATATCAAAAACTTGACCTAATAAAACTTTAACTTTAGAGAAATTTTATCCTGAATAATAATACTATCGATTAGTATAATAAAATAGGGAGTGTTTGTTTTTTAATTTTAGTTGGTTCGAGTCCCGGGCGAGGCAAGCGAGTTTTAGAAAATCTTTAAATGCAGTTTTGTTTCTTTTTAAAAATAAAGGAATGTCTCCTTTAAGTAAAATGAGCCAGCTTAAGGATTTAAGGTAGTTTCCCTCCAGGGCCCGACTTATCTTTCCACACTGTATATAATCGAAAAACCGAAAAATGGAACCTTCAAACCCCCCTCTCCCCCCCCCCCAGCACCAGGGTTACGGCCGGGGACTTTTGATATGTTCACCTCCTAACTAGTCCAAACAAAGCTACGAAGTCAAAAATTGTGTTCCAAGCATTTCCCTCTATAACTTTTTTTGGGCATTCATTTCCTGGCCTAGTTGTACTGTTAGAAATATTGGTGAAACAGTTCGTCATATAATAATTTCACCGTTTATCGACCTGCCACATGTCCACGTGGATATATAAGCATGATCCAAAAAAACATACTTACCGATCCGTAAATGACATTTCTATGTTTTCGATTCGGATTCGATACATAGAGTCGTTCGTTTCGTATGGCTGCTAACTCCATTTGGATTTCTTTGACTTCGCCTTCCATGTCGCCCAACTGTTTTTGCTAATAAAAAATAAAAGAAAAAACAAAAACTCCGGATTTATACTTAATTACATATACAATCACCTACACACAACATTAAAGTTTTATAACTTCCGTGGGTAGGCACGTGCGTACATTTAAATAAACTTGAATAAGTCAATAAAGTCGGTCGGTACCGGTAGGTAATAAAAAGCTAGGCAGGTATAGGTAGGTAATTATAAAATAATATTAAAACACTAATACTGTACGTGTTCAAGTATTATAGTTGGTCAAGCAAATCTTGTCAGTAAATAGGAACAAAGAAAACTATACTCATCCTTTTCTTTTGGGTGCTATGTTTGAAATGAGACAGTCCCTTGACAAACTATAATTGAAAGATTTATTGTAAGCATCATAATAGTTAATATCCTATATGTGGCCTAATACTACTGATAATTACATGTAGTATGTACCTGGCTCTATACTTTTGATTGTTGTATCTATGGTCATTTTAGTTTGAGAGAGAGAGCTGTCAGATTTGGCGGCAGGCCTGTGCGCGAGGTTATGTTACTTATGTTCGATTTGATCTTTATGTAATCTTATAATTAATCCTGTATATCAATGTAATAAAAGAAATGTCAAAGCAAGCAGTGGTTTGTGTGCTAAACCCCTTTTACTGAGCATTAAATCTATGGATGATTTCAACTCAGAAAGCGGGATTGTGAATTCAAATGCCCACATAGAAATTGGATGATTATTTTCACCTATATAGTGTAAGATTCATACAAATAGTATGTTAAAAGTTGGTGGAATTTATGTTATTGAAGTATGCAATAGCATGTTTTGTCAATTAAATATATATAATTAATATTATATTCGAGTAACAACCAACTTATTACAGCATTATCGTTATCAAAGTGGAAACAACTTTAATGTCATGGAAATAGAGATCATTGTTTTTTAGCAGAATCTCAATATTCTGGTCTATGCCAATGATGGTGTTACTTTTAAAAAAAGAGTTACAATTGCAAATATAGTTGGTCAAGCAAATCTTTTCAGTGAATAAGAATAGAAACACTATACTCATCCTTTTCTTTTGGGTGCTAGTACTAGTGTGGGACAAAGATGGTGCTATTATCTCTGTCTATGTTTGAAATGAGACAGTACCTTGACAGACTATATTTAATTGATTGACTAAATAATATTTATATAAAAATTAGAATGTACAAAATATTGTTAATATTATTATTTTAGTAGATTTAATTTTATTATAAGTTTGGTATTTCTTATGCAATTTTATTGCCAGAGAGAACTGTTTAACTTTTTAAAAGTCGCACGGTTTGCTTTGGCGCGAATTTGAAATGTTTAAAAAAGTTAGGCTGAAGTTTTTGGATTATTGATTTGAGGATTCTTCTTGTTACATGTATCGAAACATATTGGATGAGAATTAAATTATTTAAGTAATACAACTGAAGTCTTTGATTGGAATCTGTTTCAAACTCAGAAGCGGGGACACTACGTGCGGTTTTCAAAGGCCGGAGCCATCTTTATACGGAATAAACACCAAATTCAAGGTCCGTGACCTAAGTAAGGTGTGGTAAGGTAAAGGTAAAACTTTGGTGCATTATTCTAAAGGTGAGTTGTTTTTATTTACAACTGTAGCTGTTATTGGTCAGTTTATTCTATCAATAAATTGTGTTAATTACTTGGTTTATATGAAAATATGAATTGAATCAATTTCTTACCTATATTTTGTATTACAAGTGTTGAATGACGAATTATTTATGCTCTATGTTAGTGCAATTATCGTTTCCGAAAGTTTAGGTATGTATATAAAAAAAAAATATAATTATATATATTTCTTTTCGTTTTGTTTATCTCAAAATTATTATATGCAAGTTTTTGTTGACAAACATAATATCCTGCACTATTATCAAATTAGGTAATTTACAGACCCGTGACTTCACAAGTTTAATATGACATATGTTAATGAAATGGACGTTGATTTCAGAATAATATTTTGACGAGATGCGTGAGCAGCGTGATCGACTGTCGTCGCGCTCCCGGTCAAGGACCAGGCAAAGGCGCGTAAGACGGACACGTTCGAGATCTGAGAGGCGACATCGCGGGCGGTCTAGGCAGGGGCGTTCGCAGTCTGGACGTTCGCGGCCGGATCGAAGCCTGAGGACGCCTTCGCGGTCAAAGCGACGCAGTGACAACCGGACACCGTCGGAGCGAAGCCGGCGCGAGCAGTTGCGGTCGGAGCAGCGCCGTGAAGAAAGTCCGCTGACGGAACAAAAGCGGTCGCAGTCCCGTCGAAGTCGGCGCGAGCGGTCGCAGGCTGAGCGGCGCGGGAGCGAGAGTAAGCGCAATAGAGCTTCCAGATCAACAACGCGGCGTTCGCATGAAATCCGAAAAAGGTATTCAAGCCGGTCGAGAACTCGTGCATTACGTTTGACAAACAAATATTACAGTAGTGACCGCAGTGTAACACGATCGAGATCGCGAGTACGATATTCTCGATCGACTGAACGCTCAATATTGAAGTTACGCAGCACGAGACGTTCTGCGTCACGTCGATATAACTATTCGAGGTCAATTTTATACTCGCGTGGTAGAAGTTATTCTAGATGTACACGTAATAGTAATCAAGGGCATCACAAGCGTTCTGAATGTAATATGCAAAATAATCGTTCATACCCTATGCCTCAAATTGAGTGTACTGCACGGGTGCCAAATCCAGTTCCAGAGAACAACGTACAACTAGGTAAAAATAATACAAGTTTAAATGAAAGTGAAAAGGTTTTAGTTACTGGAACGGGATCAATGGCAGCTGTGTCGGCTAATGAAAGTGAACAATGTTCTTTGACAAACAACCAGTTGTTAGAAACCCTTAATAAAACATTGCAAACTATGACAACCGTCGCATCGATGTCACATTCTAAAGGAAAATTTACTAATTTAAACGTTGTACCAGAGTTTGATCCAAACGTAAAGCACCAAACCATAATTAACTGGCTCAATAAAGTCAAAGAATGTGCAGAGATATACGGTTGGAATAGTCAGCAAACTGCACATTACGCTCTCCCTAAACTTACCGGTACTGCAAAACGATGGTACGAAGGGCAACCAACGGTTTTACACTCATGGGAAATTTGGGAAGAGAAGTTGAGATTAGCCTTTCCGTGTAATGAGAACTATGGACACTTAATATATGAGATGATGAATATAACGGCTAAGTTTGGTGATAACTTAGAAGAATATTTTTACGAGAAGTTAAATGCGCTTAATCGTTGCCTTATCATAAATAGAAATGCCGTAGATTGTATTGTTTATGGTATAGAGGACAGGTCAGTTAGATATGGTTGTGAGGCGGCCAGCTTTGATACTACTGACAAATTATTAGGTTATCTGAAAACTGTCAAGCACGAACGTAATTCTAAATATAATAAACGACATTTATTTAAACCAAGTACAGATTTAACACGGAAAAATCAAAAATTTATTTTAAAATGTTACAACTGTAATGAAACGGGGCATACTATACCCCAGTGTAAGAAGCCAAAAATAAAATGCCAGAAATGTTTGCGTTATGGTCACGATGATCCAAGTTGTACATTAGAAATTTTAAAGAAAACTAGGGTTTTGGACGTAAAAACATTATGACTGAATCAAACTACCGTTGAACAAGCCGATCAGAAATTCAGAAAAACAATTCTAGTAAATGGTTTACAATTAAACGGTTATGTTGATTTCGGTTGCCAAGGCACTTTAATACAGGAATCGGCGGCTCGTAAAGTTAAAAATCCAATGGAATGGGCAATTGATAGTTTACCTTTCTTACGGGGATTTGGCAGTAAACTTATAAGAGCAATTGGAAAGTATACAGTTAATTTAAAAGTTGATAAAGCGGATTTAGAGGTTGATTTATTAATAGTACCGGATTGTTATTTAGACTATGAAATATTGATAGGGCAAACTACCACTGAACAGCCACATGTTGAAGTTTATAAAACATATAAGGAGCTACTAATACAATCTACCAATTCCTGTGAAATTGATAAGCTAATAGTTAAATGTGCGTCAGAAGTAACCATATTTGGAGATGCGTCTATTAAAATTTATGTTGGAAATAATTTTACGGGTAGTATATTTATTGAAACAGGCCATCGTTTAAATTATAAGCTCCAAATAGGGTCACTTAAGATAGTCAATGGTTTAGGTTACGTTACTATCATAAATACACGGAATGAAACTACGAAATTTATAAAGGATCAACTTTTATTGCGAACTTGTATAGACGTAAATCTGAAAGTGACTCAATCACAAATAATTGACGTAAGAAAAATTGAAAAGAGGCCTATTACTTTGGATGAATTAAATATAGGATTAGATCTTGATGAAAAGCAGAAATATATTTTACTAGATTTAGTTAATGAATACCGAGACTGTATTGCAAAGGATTTATCGGAACTAGGACAGACTCATGTTACAGAAATGGATATTGTACTTAAGGATACAGAACCAGTAGTTTATCGCCCATACAGACTAAGTCAAATGGAACGATTAGAAGTGAAAAATATGGTTGATGAGTTATTACAGTATGATATAATAAGACCGTCAACATCACCATACGCTAGTCCTATAATTGTCGTTAAAAAGAAAACTGGCGATAAGAGACTATGTGTCGATTATAGAGCTTTAAATAAAAAAACTGTTAAACAACATTATCCACTGCCTAGAATTGAAGACCAGATTGACCGATTAGCCGGAAATCAATTTTTCTGCGCTTTAGATTTAGCATCCGGATATTACCAAATTCCTCTTTCAGAGGACGCAAAAACAAAAAGTTCGTTTGTCACACCCGACGGACAATTTGAGTTTAACAGAATGCCTTTCGGTCTGGCTAATGCACCGGCGGTATTCCAACGAGCGATAAACTTAATATTAGGAAATTTACGATTTGAGACTGCGTTAGCATATATGGACGATATACTAGTACCATCATCTAATTTCGATGAAGGCATAAAAAGATTGAAGTTGGTATTTGAAAAACTAAGAGCAGCTAACTTAACACTTAAACCTCAAAAGTGTTTTTTTTTTCAAAAACAGGTTGATTATTTGGGCTTTGAAATTTCAGGAGAGGGTATTAGACCTGGCTTTAGAAAGTCAGAAGCCGTTTCAAATTTTCCTACTCCTAAAGATGTTCACAACGTAAGGCAATTTATAGGTCTGGCAAGTTTTTTCCGACGCTTCATAAAAGGATTTGCAGAGATTGCCAAGCCAATGACAATGTTGTTAAAAAAAGAAGCTAAATGGATGTGGGGCAATGATCAGGAAAATGCATTTAATAAGTTAAAAAGTGCCCTTACATCAAGCTAATACTGGTATTAGCTTTGTATAACCCTAAAGCCGAGACTCAAATTCATACTGACGCTAGTAAGTCAGGCATTGGTAGCGTATTACTTCAAAGACAAGACGATGGGCTATTTCGACCAATAGCATATTACAGCCGCCAGACATCTCCCGAGGAATCACACTTCTCATCGTATGAGTTGGAGACCCTAGCAGTGATTGCTTCATTGGTAAAATTTCGCCCCTATGTCCTAGGATTAAACTTTATAATAGTGACTGATTGTAACTCTTTGAGGGCAACATTTTTGAAGCGTGACATGATACCTCGAGTGGCTAGGTGGTGGAGCCTAATCCAGGAATATGACTGCGATATAACATACCGATCTGGGCAAGGAATGTTGCATGCCGACGCGCTAAGCCGCAACCCAATTTCAAATGACCGTGGAGTAGTTGAAACTATAGAAGCATATGACGTTATGCACATTGACAATGACTGGTTGGCAACGGTTCAATATGATGATACCGAAATACGTAGAATTAAGGATATACTAACAAATAAGGACTATGATGATGTAGTAGATATTCGTAAAAATTTTACAGTGAAACGAGATCGTGTATATAGAAATACGGATGAAGGATTAAGATGGGTTGTGCCAAAAGGTTGTCGATGGCAAATTATGCAAAAGAATCATGATGATATTGGACACCTTGGTTTTGAAAAGACATTTGAAAGAATAAAACAGCACTACTGGTTTGCTCGCATGCGTCAGTTTATTAAGAAATATGTTAACGCCTGTCTCGAGTGTGCACATAATAAACTACCATCAGGAAAAAAACAGGGCTATATGCATCCAATACCAAAAGTATCCAGACCCTTCCACACGATCCACATAGACCATGTTGGTCCATTTGTTACCAGTAAAAAGAAAAACACACACATATTAGTAATTGTTGATGCCTATACCAAATACATAGTACTGAAACCTGTGAAAACTACAAAATCGAAATATTCAATAGCGGCGTTAGACGAATATTTCAATTTTTTCAGTCCACCGTTTAGATTAATAAGTGACAGAGGGAGCTCGTTTACTAGTGCTAGTTTTAAAGACTTTTTGAAAAGAAAAGGAGTGAAACATATTTTAAACGCCGTAGCCTCTCCACGTGCCAATGGCCAAGTGGAGAGATATAATCGGACAATATTAGCCTCTCTCGCAGCGCAGAATCACGGAAATGATGAAAGACTCTGGGACGAAAAGCTTTCTCAGGTGCAATGGGGATTAAATAACACCGTAAACAAAGGAACAGGTAAATCTCCTTCGCAGATTCTTTTCGGTCTTACTTTAACAGGCATTAATGAGGGTCCATTACTATCAGAAATATATCCAGATATTGCAGAGAACGATGCTCAACTAGACGTTTCTAACAATCTGGAAAATATTAGGAGTGAAGTAGACGCGCACGTTGTTAGAATGCAGCATAAGCAAAAAGATCAGTTTGATAAAAAAAGAAAAGCTGCCCCTAAATATCAAGTAGGAGACTTAGTTCGTGTTGAGAGAGCTTCGCACGTAACAGGAAAGAGTAAAAAACTTCTTCCTAAGTTATCAGGTCCATACAGGGTTACGAATGTATTTGACAATGATCGATATGAAGTGACGGACACACCTTTAACAAAAAAAGGACCAACCACCTACAAAGGGGTTTTTGCAGTCGATAAAATTTTTCCCTGGTTATGCTATAAAAATATTTCAGAAAGTTCGGACTCAAATGAGAGTGATAATGAGCAGTTTACAGAGTAAAAACATTTTTTGTTAATTTTTCAGTTAATTGTATTTCATATTTCCTTGGACATTGAAAATAATGCAAAAGTAGTGTTACTTAAGCAAAATGTATACCTAAGCATGTAATAGTAGGCACGGCCGTCAGAGACGTGTACGTGTATAAGTATATCTATTATCAGACACGGCCGTCAGAGACGTGTACGTGTATATTTATTTATCAGACACGGCCGTCAGAGACGTGTACGTGTATATGTATGTATTTTATATGGCACGGCCGTCAGAGACGTGGACGTGTATAAGCATATATATCTTCAGGCACGGCGGTCAGAGACTCGTACGTGTATATATATTATCAGGCACGGCCGTCAGAGACGTGTACGTGTATATTTATTTATCAGGCACGGCCGTCAGAGACGTGTACGTGTATAAGCATATCTATCTTCAGGCACGGCGGTCAGAGACTCGTACGTGTATATCTATTATCTGGCACGGCCGTCAGAGACGTGTACGTGTATAAGCATATCTATTTTCAGGCACGGCGGTCAGAGACGCGTACGTGTATATCTATTTTCAGGCACGGCGGTCAGAGACGCGTGCGTGTTTAGTTCATTATTTTATTGAAGTAGAGTGCAGTGTACAGTGAGGTAACAACACAGTAAAGTTACTGCTAATAATACTAATTGAAGGAATATTGATGTTTTCTGAAGTACTTGTTTAGAAATATTAGTTATTTCTACTAGACTAAGTTACTTTATATCACGAGGGCGTGATATTTTCATCAGGATGGGCGAACTGTAAGATTCATACAAATAGTATGTTAAAAGTTGGTGGAATTTATGTTATTGAAGTATGCAATAGCATGTTTTGTCAATTAAATATATATAATTAATATTATATTCGAGTAACAACCAACTTATTACAGCATTATCGTTATCAAAGTGGAAACAACTTTAATGTCATGGAAATAGAGATCATTGTTTTTTAGCAGAATCTCAATATTCTGGTCTATGCCAATGATGGTGTTACTTTTAAAAAAAGAGTTACAATTGCAAATATAGTTGGTCAAGCAAATCTTTTCAGTGAATAAGAATAGAAACACTATACTCATCCTTTTCTTTTGGGTGCTAGTACTAGTGTGGGACAAAGATGGTGCTATTATCTCTGTCTATGTTTGAAATGAGACAGTACCTTGACAGACTATATTTAATTGATTGACTAAATAATATTTATATAAAAATTAGAATGTACAAAATATTGTTAATATTATTATTTTAGTAGATTTAATTTTATTATAAGTTTGGTATTTCTTATGCAATTTTATTGCCAGAGAGAACTGTTTAACTTTTTAAAAGTCGCACGGTTTGCTTTGGCGCGAATTTGAAATGTTTAAAAAAGTTAGGCTGAAGTTTTTGGATTATTGATTTGAGGATTCTTCTTGTTACATGTATCGAAACATATTGGATGAGAATTAAATTATTTAAGTAATACAACTGAAGTCTTTGATTGGAATCTGTTTCAATAGAGATGAAGCACACATCTCGAAGAATGTGAAAAAAAAAAAACGCTTAGTTAAGGCGTATATCTGGAGCATTGCTTTAAATGTTTGTGAGACGTGGACAGTGACACAACGGGACAGAGAGCGATTGGAGGCCTTTGAAATCCGGTGTTGACGGAGGATGCTAAGGATTAGCTGGACAGAAAGGAAGACGAACGTTGAGGAACTGAGCATGGCAGGAGAGAAGAGATGCCTGTTAGGCACAACAGCTAACAGAAGGTGTAAGATGATTAGTCATCTAATACGGCACGACCCGCACGACAGATTCTTTTTAAACATCCTGAAGGGCAAGATTGAGCGAGAAAGACGCAGAGGAACACATATCTCAGCCAAATGAAAGATAGAGTTTCTGTCATGTTGTACGAGGGAGTCAAAAGGCTGGCCCAGCAAAGAATGGTAATTACTCCATCAACAAGAGCATAGCTCTTAAAATTGATGATGATGATGAAAGAGGTACATAGTAATGTAAGTTGCTTGGTCTTTTGAATGTTAATTTCATAATCAAGACAATAGTGTATATATATATATAAATATATATGATACACAATTTCATTAGTTTTGTTTTGTACGGTAAACAAAATGATTGACAATTGGTTTCATTTGTTTAAAATAAAAGTTGTTTTAAATTTGCAATGCACTGGACATTTGCTATGTATTGATCTAGTTATTAACCTGTGTTTTTTGTCATTGTTTGTTTTTGGACTGACACGTTGAGACACGTTGGAATACAATGAGAATAGATCTCGACGAAAATGCAAGCAAACGACCATCACGGTGAGATTGGTGAGACGCAGAGAACTATCATTAAGAGCCAACATGGTTATAAGAAGTCAAAATGGTAAGGATGGTATTGTGCACTGTTCAGGTACAATTCAGGTGCTCAGTGAAGTTAATTATTAACAATGAGTTGTAAAATGACAATAATTGAATATTTACTAGGTATTATTACTATTATTTTTTGGATAGTCTAATGACACTAAAAGGTTATTTTTTGTTCTAATGATGCATGAGTATATAATGCCTATATATGGTAAGAGATAACAAAAAAAAGGTGATTGATTAGTATTGCAGAAGTTATTGCCATGATGAAATGATGAGATAGCAAAGATGAGAGGTAGCGACTGACAGCGGGCTAGAATTGTAGGAGATTGGCCCATGACGGTTGTCAATGGGAAGATTTAGAAAAGGCCTTTACCAAGCATCACACTTATTGAGATAAATACCCCGGTCTCTAATTCAGAATAAAAGAACCTTAATAGATAAATGTGCATATCGGTTATTTAGGTGAAAAGACAAAGAAACTAGTTTTTGTTTTGATGCAAACAAATTATTTATAAACATTTGTATATAGGCAAATGTAAAAAAAAAAAAATGTTAATTAAAGATGGTATATTCTACATAGTAGTACTGTAGGTACATGCATTTAGTTGCCAATCATTGTTGTACTGAAAATTATTAGTCTGGATACTCCGAGAGATGCATATAGAAACAATAATGAATTAATGGAATTACACACAGTATGAATTCTAAATTTGAAATGAATGACATTGATAGTTTTACATCTATTTCATACTACTGTTTTAAATGACATGCAATTGAAAATCAAAGTAACAATTTTAAAACATCATTATTATCATTCAGGGAGCATGATTTACATGATGACTGGTTGCGTTGTGAATATTGACATAGCATAAGAAAATGAAAAAAATGAAATATAAATGTTTACTTTCTGATAACAATAAGTACAGTTCACTTTCAGTGGTTAAGATCTCCTAGTAGGTATTTAAAAGAAGTTATATTTCACTCTATTTAGAAATCTTGAATACCTACTTCATACCTTTGAATTGGTGACAAGCGGTATTTATATTTAAACCTTATTGCACAAAATATACACCAATGTACACATTTGTTTCTCTAAATTTATAAGTTTAGTGCAAGTTCTGTCTAGTAAAAGCAGATTGGCTAAACAAGAACAGATTACTTTTTCCATGCTGTTGACACAATATTCAATATTTGTATTAAGCATATTGCATAGTATTCAGTTATATTTTGCAGTTGTACAATACAATAACAAACCACAAATGAAACTATGAATTGTTGCTATGAAATACAATTAATTTGTGACTTTATGGTTTCATTTGCATAAAGGGTGAATCTGAAATAATTATTGTATGACAGATTCAGGTTAAGAAATTTTACAGTTAGTGATGCCTAACTAAGTTAATCAAACTCTTAGGTCACAAATTATAAAATTCAGGTTACTAATAGGTAAGGACCATAAAGTGTCAAGAAAAGGTAAAAGCAGCATACTTGTGTATACATTATCAAGTTAAGAAAGTCTATTTGTAAAATTAAAAAGTTTACAAAAACAGTCCCTGTTTGAAAAAAAAACAAGACAAAGAATTCTCATTGAAAATTGACTTGAAATGCAAAATCGATGAATAAGTACAACCACTGTCACAAGTGTTAGTACAAAATTTTAGTATGGTCCTGAGCAGAAGTCTGTGACTGACCTTAACAAAAGAATCAACACCAGAGTAGGTAAGTTAAATAAACGAAGCTAAAAGTAGATAACATTCAAACTTGAAGAAGCCTTATAAAGTAGGCTCAAGAAGCCTTATAAGGAGCTTGGAACTAATTTTTATTTTTCATTTCAATTCATGAAACTTTGTATTCTTAAAATTTGCTTGATCAGTAGGTTTAACAGAAGGTACCATGGAAGGTAACATGTATGATTTTATGACAGAGATACAGTGATGACAAGAAATAAGTTGGTAATATTAATTAAAGTATAGTAAGGCAAAAGAACCATGATTCATAAAGACAAAATGTATGGTTGCATTTTTGTCATTAAGTGCGTTGTCGCCACGATTAGCATAGCCAGGAAATATTGGCTGTATCAATTAACAAAAAGTGAATAAATGTATATTGGAATAACTTTTAATCACTTCCAATACTTCCAATAATATAGTAGGTGGGGTAATGACACTAATGACGCTAGTATATGTTACGGTGTACTCGGTGTAGTACCTATACGCTATTATTTAGAGCTACTTTTTTTTGGGTGCATGTCATCCCGAGATATAGTTGCTGCGTTCTTGCCGATTCCTGGGGCTGAATATTACCATTGTGAAATACTGAACGAAGTTTAGGACGAAACATCAGGATCATAAGGTCATTGAATAAATAATTATCTGTTTATATAAATAAATTAATAAAAACCTGTTTTAAATGTAATCTTCTTAAAGTTGATGAATCGATGGAATATTTGTCATTTTATTTAATTAATGTTGAGGATTTTTCGATGAAGATAATGACTGATATCCATGACGTCATTGACGTCTGATTACGATTTCAGTAACGATGAGTAGGTATCTAAGGAAGATCTTAGGTAACAGAGGTCCGAGAACGATGATTATGTATATGACCGAACATATCGATTACAGTGTCGATGTCAACGAATGTTTGCCTCGATGTCCACGACAGGGTCAATAACTGACCATATCGATGATGAAAACGGAGCTGAACGACTTCGATAACAATGTCGGCGATAATGCTTGACTGACCATATTGATGATGATATCGATGATGATTACCGAACAGATCGATTTTGATGACGATATAGATGATGATAGATGATGATTAGGTATATAGGTATAGTAAGATTAATTGATGATGATAATGATTGACTGAGTCGATGTTTATATTTCAATTATTAAATTGTTGAGGATGACTGTGACTAAAATTATCTTTGCTACTGCTAATGATTATAACTATTTTTATTTTTGTATGTTTCAACGCTGGTAACCTGGCTGAACGGATGAAGTTGATGATAAGCGAGGGCATCGCAGCAAGAGCTGACTGAAGCAAAGGAGGTGAAACTGTTAAGGCAGAGCTGCCAGCAGTGGGCAGGGCCCAAGCTGCCGATGGTCAGGGCCGCAGAGTGAGCAACCGACGTACTATGCGCCGTGTCCACGATTACCGTCTTATGCATCTGATCAAGCGACTCGGCAGTCTCTCTCGGTGTTGGTCGAGACTCTTCGCTGACACGACTGCTAGTTATTATATTAATATTATGAATCTAGAATATAACCGTTGAGTTTTGGCAGACTGTCTAGTGCAGGCCGTAATGGCAGACTGTTTATTATGTTAGTTTATATTTTGGCAAAGATAGGTACTTGTAATATGGACCTTGTAGTTAGATTCAAAAATAAATAAATAATTAGTTATACTTTGGCAAACTGTCCAGCGCAGGCCTTGAGGGCAGACTGTCTGGGGCAGGCCGTGATGGCAGACAGGCCATAACAAATTAAATGATTAGGTTGGCTATAGGTATGAATGTTGGCAGACTGTCTAGAACAGGCTTTGATAGCAGCCTGTCTTCTAGAGCAGGCCGTGATGGCAGACTGTCTAGACTGGTCTAGTCTAGAGCAGGCCATAACAACAGTCTAAATAAATAATTAGATTGACTAGGTTGAATGTTGGCAGACTGTCTAGAACAGGCTTTGATAGCAGCCTGCCTTCTAGAGCAGGCCGTGATGGCAGACTGTCTAGACTGGTCCAGTCTAGAGCAGGCCATAACAACAGTCTAATTAAATAATTAGATTGACTAGGTTGAATGTTGGCAGACTGTCTAGAACGGGCTTTGATAGCAGCCTGTCTTCTAGAGCAGGCCGTGATGGCAGACTGTCTAGACTAGTCTAGTCTAGAGCAGGCCATAACAATTTTTATACTTTGGAATGATGTCTAGAGCAGGCCTTAAGGGCAGACTGTGATTGTTTATGATGAATTATACTTTGCCAAACTATTTAGAGCAGGCCTTAAAGGCAGACTGTGATTGTTTATGATGTGTTATACTTTGCCAAGCTATTTAGAGCAGGCCTTAAGGGCAGACTGATTGTTTATGATGTGTCATACTATGTCAAACAGCTTAGAGCAGGCCTTAAGGGCAGATTGTGATTGTATATGATGTATTATGCTTTGCCATAGAGCAGGCCTTAAGGGCAGACTATGATTGTTTATAACGTGTTATACTTTACCAAACTGTTTAGAGCAGGCCTTGAGGGCAGACTGTAAATGTTGATGTTGGTTTATACTTTAACAGACTGTCTAGAGCAGACCATGACTGTAAGTTAGTTCATATAGTGAAAGACTAGAAGAAGGCTGTAAATGCTACTATAGGTGCTGGTTGTATGAAATGACTGTTTACATGATCTCAGGTTAAAGCATCAGGTTAATATACATATTGTCACTGGCTGCGATTGATTAATGAGGAACTGAATAACCAGAAGGTTAAAATAATGTTGTTATGTATGTTTATCTTTCGTTAGTGTTAAGGTGGATGACATGTTATGATATATGGTTGTTGATATAAATGTTTAATTACTTTAGTGAGAGGACTCACTAAAATAAAAAGGATGGCCGAGCTGTAAGCATCATAATAGTTAATATCCTATATGTGGCCTAATACTACTGATAATTACATGTAGTATGTACCTGGCTCTATACTTTTGATTGTTGTATCTATGGTCATTTTAGTTTGAGAGAGAGAGCTGTCAGATTTGGCGGCAGGCCTGTGCGCGAGGTTATGTTACTTATGTTCGATTTGATCTTTATGTAATCTTATAATTAATCCTGTATATCAATGTAATAAAAGAAATGTCAAAGCAAGCAGTGGTTTGTGTGCTAAACCCCTTTTACTGAGCATTAAATCTATGGATGATTTCATTATGTACCCCTGTCTTTGCATATTTTAATGTACGCGTAATTGCAATACCCTTTTAGGGTAACATGTTGTAATGGAACTAATGTACTTAGAGTAAGACCTGTACACCAACATGAGAGCAATAAATATTCTATTCTATTCTAGGTACTTAACAACAAAAACTGATTGTAAAAAAACCTCGAATCGAATTCATAATTATCTCAGTAATAAAGTTACTTATTCTAATACCTACCAATAATTATATATGCATGAGTAAAAATTAATATGTAAGTATATAAATTATATAAGTAATCTTTATTAAATACTTACTAAAACAGAGGACTCTTCTTTGAAGCTAGGGTCGTCGACTTTCTTGTAGCTGCCAAACGGCCAATATTCAGTTTGAGGCATTAATAATAAGATTATGATATATTGTTACGAACCAATGTAAAGTATGTTCTAAATATAATAAAATAACTACAAACGTTAAGTAATATAATAAAAAGTATCACCACAACAATCTATACGGCTTTGACAGATATAATTTTACCAAAAACCTTTTTTTTTCAAGCCAGGCACCAAACATGCTTTTCATATAATATTTGCTGTAGGTGTAACATAATTTATTTGATACGAATAATATACCATTTATGGGTCAGTAAAAACTTCATAAAAATGGTCATTACATAATAAACATTTATATTTTCCCGGGCTCTTTTTTTTTCAAGATTTGTATGAGATTTCTTCATGGTTTCTTCGGTTTATTTCACTACTAGCGACATCTAGTATCGTTTTAAAACAGTAAAATCACATATAGTTGGTCAACCAAATATTGTCAGTAAAAAAAGGCGGCAAATTAAAAAAAAAGTGTAGGGGCGAAGGGATATATTATCATCCAGTAGAAATGCTTGACCAACTATACTAGTCGATGATTAGGAATTCAAAATTAATTTCTGTTCAGATAAACAAAACAAAAAAAATTGTTATACCTATATTAAATTTGTATCATCCCTCAGATCACAAAAAAAGGTGACATGGCAGAATGATACTGAACTCATCTCCACTGCCTCAGATTCTTTAAAAAAAAGGCATCTGACAGTTCGTGTCGTGCCGCAGGTACGGCTGAAAAATCAAAAAAAATGTATTAGAAAATGGTAATGGTGCCCGGCTTTGCAGACGTGGAACTTCCACGTAGCGAGTCCTTAATTTTTCTGATTCAGGATATGGGTTAGAATTTAAATTATTAACGGATCCTTGTGCTATTGCAGCCCAAAGTAGTTATCCTCTTTACATAGTAACTCACCTTTTCCAGCATATCTTAAAATGAGAATTTTGTAAAATTTAATTCATAATGAGGAGTCCTGGAGCTGACACACAAATTGAAGTGACCGAGGGCGATCTACCAACAGATGTTAACAAATGGAATCCCACAATAGACACATCTATTTATATAAATGATCAGAGTCAGTCAATATCTCATAGAAAATTTATAAGGGTAAGAAAAAAAACACTTATTTTTGTATATATGTGTACAGTACGTCTATTAGGAAAGAGCATAAACAAATCACAAATGTTTTAGATAATTTCAATACATTTGGTGTTTAAAGTACAGTGAACATGTAGGGTAGGGTCTTGCCAGTCCGTCCTCGATGAAGATTAAAGGAATCTGTTAAAAACAAAATCAATTCTGGTTTCGCCTGTCCATGTCCTCAGTATAAACACTTGCCTTGAAACAACTGTGTTTCTAACATTTAATTGGCAACTGTAATTGGTGTAATTTAAGTTCAATCTTATCCTCCACAATGATGATTCATGGGTGAAAAGTGGACAAAAACATTTGTAAAACAGAGATAATATGCAGCATCCATTTGAGGACAGACATTCAAGAACAGCAGTAGTGTTGTGTTTATCTTTTAAAGTTTATTTGTCATGTGTTGGAAGACAGTCAATTGCAGTTTTATAAAAGAGGCAAGTAGCAAGAAATTGTAAAATGAATTAAAAGCATTACATCTTATCTCCATATATGAGGGCGGGGACAAATGGGAACAATTTATATGAATGCACCTATTCCCACTGAGAATACACTAAAAACTTCTCTTCTGTTTTTGTACACAAAAGCAGAATACTGATGTCAAAAGTGTTGACTGTCTTTCAAAGACTTTGTGACACACAACTCCAATTTTGGTTACAGAGATGGAATCGCTTGTCTCGTCTGCAGAGATCCATTGTGTATGCAGTGATAGTTATAGCTGTAACTGTGGGAGTTCTCTTCTATACTGCTAGGGAAACAGACCCTGAGAAAAAAACTAATATTAGCCAGCTTCCTGTGGTAAGTCCATCTTAATTATGACCAAATTATCAATAAGCTAGACTCCCTACAATAATGTCAAAAAGACCTTCTAATTTGAGTTAGTAACATAATTCTATTAGTAACCACAGTTGATGGTTTAAAAATCAAAGACGTCAGCCATGGAACTACAAAGATCCCATGAGTATTAAAATGAATTTACTACAATGTTATTAATTTCTGATAAAGAATGTCTGACTGCCAAAAATTTACTATCAAATGAAAACACCATAAAAAAACCACATAAATAGAAATTATTCTATCTACTTCACATCTACTTCTGTTATATTTAGCTACTATAATTTTTGATGACAGTATGCGAAGCGCCATTAAACTTTTTTCTCTGAATTAAAATCATTTTGCATTTTTATTTTATTTAGTTGTATGGTATGATAAAAAATTAAGCAATTCACTTACATGTTTCATGCTGGAAACAGATATTCATGAGATACTTTTCATATTTGGGAAAGTTAAAAATGTTTGTCACGTGTAAACCCGGAATGCAACCTTAACTGATAACCTATTTATTTAACTAGTGGTTCTGTGAACTGCAGACCTTGTGACTCCCCAATGGCTCTAATGAATTTTAAATTTATTTGCACCGAAAAATTATTATTTATTTCACTTCTTTATTTAATTTTAATCCAAAATTTAATTCTGTTTCTCTTGAAGTTGTTAGCATCTGCTCCAATGATTTATATATTTTGATGAATAGATGCATATTAGTTTAATGTTAATGATACATTTGGGAATCAGTTATCCCATCATTACCAGTTAAATTGGAATACGATCCTATCATGCAGTAGCACCATAAATATTATCTTTCAGTTTAACATGTGTTCCTACTTCAATATTTACTCTTATCTCTTAACGGAAAACCTATGTGAGTGTGTTCATCAAATGTGAAAGGTCAACATACTATGTACCTTGGTCCGTCGGGGTGGAATTCTAAATGTATAGTATATGTAGAAAGTGCATGGTTTTTTATTATATTTTCATTTTTATAAAATGTATTATTATATATACAGCATGCATAGACACAAGAATAGATACTTACTGGGTGGAATAAGCTTAGGCACTATTCCACCAATCAAGAAATATCCCTAGTATATTTAATTAAAAGAACCATATGTTTTGATTATTTTTTATGTTTGTTATAGTTTACAATAGTTTAGAATAACCTACAGAAGGCCCTAGTGTACCTATGTATAGAGTAGAGTGCAAAGGTATAGTCAGAGACGTCACAGTCAGACCAATCTAACCCTGCATCAAAGTACAAGTAATACAACTGGAAAACTGTGTCATATCCTAAAATAGAACACTCATAGTCCCATTCTGCAGTGAAGCAACATGTTCATGTTCTAATATTAGCTTAACTGTCTGTGTTACTTTAGGAAGCAGTGAAGAATTTGTCTCTAGTCAACGAGCCAGTCGCCGCACCAGTATTAACCAACAGCAAACCTGCCTTTGAAATTGAACTGAATGAGAGACCAGTCTTTACTGGTGAGTAATTTGTATGATTATTTGTTTAAAATGGCATTCAAATAAAAAAAAAGAAGGTGGCAAGCGTACGGCCCGCTGATGGTACAGCGCGGACACCGCAGCCTATAGACGCTTGTAACTGCAGTAGTATCACAAGAGATGTGCACATACAAGGATCAGTTTAAGGAATCCGATGTAGGACAGATGGAGCTTATACCTATAAATAAAAAAAGGTTTTTGTCACAAAAACGATTTGAAATATAGAACAATGAATATTCATCTTAATTATAACAGTGTTTGATACAATTTTTTCTTAATCAGTCTCTCAAGCACGGTCATTTCTAACTATTCCAGGTCCCACAAACGCTAAGCAGTATGCAGTGGTGGAGAGCTTCAGGCACGCATGGAAGGGTTACAAGACACACGCCTGGGGCCATGACAACTTGAAGCCGTTGTCCGGGATGCCTTCTGATTGGTTCTCGCTGGGGCTGACCATCGTCGACGCTTTAGACACTGCATTTATTATGGGACTGACTGAAGGTAGGCATTTCGTACTGTATATTTAGGGGGCCAAATTAAGATTAAATTGTATTCTATTATGTTTTATATCTGATGTATAGCAACATTAGAGTCCTGCATCGTATATGTACTTACCATGTTATGGTATTTATAAATCTTAAGTTGCCTTTGTTACGCAAAGCAGGTTTCACTTACAACACTACCGTCAAAGTGGAAGATAAAATAAAATGGCCCTATCCTAGGAAGATATTATTATAGATTTAAAGATTTTTCCACACAAAAAGACAATATCTGAATTTATTCAGCAACCACAGAGATTCAGGCTCTGAATTTCAGGAAAAAATCAGTGTGTGTTGTGTGCCACTGCCACCTATTTTTCCTTTAGATGTGAAAAAAAAACAGCTTTTGCGAATTCCTATTGGCCATGTGCGATGATTGTGGTAGTGGGTTCGCTTACAGCGATGACAATTTCAGTACTAGGTAATAGACAATACCTAGGTATGTAGGTCAGATGACTCAGATGGCAGGCCGTTTACGTAAACCAGTTGTAACGTTATTATAATCTTCTGTGAAACATAGGTATCACAAAAAATAAACCGACTACAAACGTTTTTCTGTTAACACTTAATTTAAAAGTGGAAAAATTACTACCTTGGGTGAGACCTGAACTCTCGGCTTCTGGATCGATAGTGAAATGATTAAGATAGTGGGAAGATTTGCTTACTATGGATAAGGTCTTGGTGGCTCAGTTGGCAGAGCGCTGGAGCTCGATCCAGAGGCCGTGAGTTCAAGTCTCACCCAAGGCAGTAATTTTTCCACTTAAATTTATTCTAAGCTTAATAGCATCGTGCGCAGACGTTGCTTGCTGTTAATTGATTTAATACTTAATTATTTCGTAGATAAGCAAAATTGGTTTCTGCCCACAATAGCTGCCTGTCTAGTTATCAAGGTTTTTATGGTATGTTGTATGGATTTTGTTTGCCCATGCGATGTGTACTTGTATTTTACAAACGTGGTTAAAATGAAGTGTTTGAGATGACGGATGATTATTACTTTTTATCTTTAAATATTTTTATCCTCTATACGGCTAAATAAATGAAAACTTCATAAATTAGTAGGTATTTTGTTGCGGTTTAATGATTATTTGATCATATACAATGGATTGTAAACTTTTTTCATAAGTATAAACAAATCAATCAACCAAATCTTAATATTTGAACCTTCGTTGATAAATGTTCATTCATGATCAATCACGAAGATTCCGTTCCGAAATGGTTATCAGATAATAAAGCCAAGGGTCAAGGAGTCGCCAGAAAATAAGCAGAGACAATTCACAGAACTCGATAACAAAATGTGTTGATAAACAAGGAAAAAGTAGAAATCCATCGTAAAGGTGTTCAACCTTTTCCAATTCTTTACAATTTATACTTGTTCCAATTCATGACTACT
Organism: Cydia strobilella; assembly: GCF_947568885.1. Classification (NCBI taxonomy): domain Eukaryota; kingdom Metazoa; phylum Arthropoda; class Insecta; order Lepidoptera; family Tortricidae; genus Cydia; species Cydia strobilella. The sequence goes on along the minus strand of NC_086068.1, from coordinate 10,787,468 downwards.
TATTGATGAGTGTTAATGTTATTTTCCTTTTAACGTCGTAATCAACATAAAAACCTACTGTTAATAAAAGAATACGAAAAATATACATATTTCATTACTTACCTCTTCATCATTACAAAACGTTTATTGTTTTATGTTGAATATTGAAAAACCGTTTTTAATAGGTTGTCTGAATGGAACGGAATAGCTATGGAAGGTAGAGGTAGGAATAGCTGCCGAAACGCCTGATGTTAAAGAAGAGGCGTTTTTTCTTACTGCAAGCATGTTTTTATTCCTTACTTGTTGTTTTTACTATTTTTTCGCATCTGTATTAAAAAAACGTCGTTCGATACACGTGCGGAAATGTCATTATTTCCGCCCTAGCATCGAAATGTATTTACTATTTCATACATGCTCTCAATTGTTACTTTGTAAGACTGGTGGGGCTTGAATGTTAACTTACCTGTGCACGTTTCGTTTCGTTCAGAATTCGACGAGGGGCGCGAATGGATCAGCAAAGAGCTCGTGTTCACGCGGAACAAGGACGTGAACTTCTTCGAGGTGACCATCAGGGTGCTGGGTGGGCTGCTCACGAACTACCACTACACGCAGGACGAGATGTTCTTGAAGAAAGCGGTAAGCCCCATCAGCATTAAAGTAAGTAGCGGATCAGACTATGCGTAAAAAAATTATCCACCATTATATAATAGCTTAACAAAAAGAGATATGTTGTGACAGATGCGAACTGCAAAGATAAATTATTATTTGGAAAAGTTTTACAGGGTGTCAGATACTTCTAGCGTATTGTTTCATCCGCTACTATTGATGGTGACCGTAATAGGGTACATTTATAAATATGTAGGTGCCATAAAATTTAAATGTTAAGTTGTTTTTTTCCTTGGACAATTAACCGTAACCATGGCATCGAGGGATTGTAAAAAGCTGATTCACCCACAAACAAACACGAAGAAATACCATTAGGCATAGGTTGCAACTTGCAACAATAAGTCGCAACACAAGCAACAACCTAAAATTTAAACTATAGGTTTATTTATAAATTGTATATTATTAGGCCTATATCAAAAAGCAAGCGGCGAACATTAAAAAAGCGAAACGGAAAAAGATCCGTGATAATAGTCTGGCGTATGATTATCTCTGTCTGTGTTTGAAATGAGACAGCCCTGGGCCAAACTGTAGCTTGCAATGTGTCAATGATTTTCTTTTTTCAGGAGGACCTAGGCGACCGTCTGATGGCAGCGTTCAACTCGCCTTCGGGCATCCCGTACTCGGACGTGAACCTCGGGACGCGAACCGCGCACGCGCCCGAGTGGTCCCACTACAGCACCACGGCCGAGGTCACCACCGTGCAGCTCGAGTTCCGCGAGCTGTCGCGCGCCTCCAACAACCCAGCGTATGAGGCGAGTACCACCTGATAGCGTGATAACGTGATGTAGAGCTGCAAACGTCTGACGGCCGCGCAAGTCTAGTGTTATTTGGCTGCGGTTTTCTGTAAGGTGGAGGTACCTCCCCAGTTGGGCTCTGCTCTAGATCTGGAATGACATCCGCTGTCCTGTGCCCTACCACACAAAGCGAGATGTCATTCACAGTGCCCATACCTCTCTTTTGGACGTAGTTTAAGGACATACCCGGGTCCAACTTTTATGTACTACAAATACGTTCTTTGACCTGAACTCATATAACATTTTTACTTTATTTTGGCCCCAGAAATGCATGGTTAAAATATTTCGGTTTCCTCGTGAGCGCGTGTAGATAAATCATTAATCTAATATTATACCCCGCGCTACTCGCCCGCGCCTCTCTGCGCTGCGCGTACCCCCGCACGCGCTCCTCTAAATTATTCGCTGTCCCTTTCCATCGAACCACTTACGCAAAGAACAGATTTATCGTAAGAGCGTGTAAAAATTACAATGACAAATATTCTCATGTTGACTTGTTTTTCATTCCGTCAGTACAAAAATTTGTTTCTGCAATTAAGAGCAAATGAACAAATAATATAATATAACTCTGCTACTATTAGGGCAAATAATATAATTGATTTTGATAGTTTACTATTGTAAAATTAAGTTAAATTAATGCATGTCACGTTTGTGGTTTTAAATTCGCATTGTTTAGTTCTTTAGCACTAGATCTAGAGATAGTTTAATTGAATTGTACAAACAAGTCTTGTCTGAGCAACCATAATTATCTAATTTCAGTAGTGGAAACTGTTTTGGCTTATGTATGTATTTAAGTGTAATTATCTATATGTGTCATCTTTCGCTGTTTGTTTCCCATTATCAATAAATAAATAAAAAAATTATCATAACATCTCCAGGACGCAGCGGCAGCGGTATCGGAGAAGATCCACCAGCTGCCTAAGAAACACGGTCTGGTGCCCATCTTCATCAACCCTAACACCGGCCAGTTCCTGCCGCACGCCACCATCACGCTCGGGGCGCGCGGCGACAGCTACTACGAGTACCTGCTCAAGCAGTGGCTGCACACCGGCAAGACCATCAACTAGTGAGTCCTTTACATATTCACTCAGTGATTTGGACCTTTTTTATGGTTCCGTACCCAAGACCAAAGATAGATATAACTCCGTAATAGATGGATACAGTCTAAGGAAAAAACGTGCCTCGAAAATCACGAAAATTTGACCCTCGATCAGATGGCGCCACTAGTTTTGGCCTACACTCGTATAGAGGGCGTTGACTGTTTCGTTTGTTATTTATAATTTTAACGCATACCAGTGAAAGAACATGGGTCAAAATCATATAAAAATAATTAATGCAAATAAAAAAATCATTTATCCATATTTAAATACATTTGAACGTATTTTTTTAAATCTTCATTTTTAGTTTTAAAGTGTGTCGACAGATGGCAGTGAATTTACTGGGGTTACAAAATTTACTATGACAGTACCGCTCTAGTATAAGTTACTCTATGCCAAGACTAAAAACGGGAGCCTATTACTGACTCCGCTGTCTGTCTGTCCGTCTGTCACCAGGCTGTACACAACCTCCACTTACAGAAGTTACAGAACGTCGGTAGAGCAGAAAGAGCGAAGCTCTTCTCTTCCTTACTCACTATGTCTGAGCGAAGTACCTAAACAAATACGAGAGTTTTTGCCCTGTGACTGTCTTCCCAACCAAACATTCTATATGCTGTCTTCTCCACATTGACCTTACAGTTTTTTGTTCATGTTTTCATATTGAGTAAAAATGTATAGTCTGCATCTTCTCAAGTGAGTGACGGTAATCTGTTAAACAAAAACCATTGTTTCTTTTGTGAGAGCGGTCGGCCAGTCTCTGACAATGGCACGCGCCGTAACACGCGCTTAGACACAATGGCCGACCGCTCGCATAACAGAAACAATGGCTTTTGTTTTACAGATTACCGTTTTAGGCGCAAAAATAATTTGTGAAGATTCATACTATATTTGTGCTTTCAGTTTGCTGGACGACTATCTGACCGCGATTGAGGGTGTACGAGAATTCCTAGCGAGGCGGTCGACGCCTAACAAGTACTTGTTCATTGGAGAGTTGTTGGCCGGATCTGAGGTGAGTGTGCTCATAATTAATCTAATCCATACTATCCATAGGTATTTATTAATATTATAAATGCGGAAGTAACTCTGTCTGATATTTTTTCACGCTTAAACCACTGGACCGTTTTAGATGAAAGTTAGTATGGAGATAGTATGGGGCCGGGGGAAGGACATAAGGTAGTCTTCGTCAATCATCATCATTTAATTCTACTCAGACTAAGTTGCGGGGAGAAGCTAGTATAAAATAGTTTTTAACAAAATAAGATATTCGCATGTACGCCTTCACCTTCAATATCCCTATTTTATTTTAGATTCTTAAAGAGAGCTAACAAATTGCCATGAAATTGTCATTTTTACTTATGTTAATTTTACACTAAGCGAAATATTGCATGAAGATTATTTATTTATTTATAAGTAGTTATAGTATGTTAACCTTTTTATAAATTTAGCTAAAAAGGGCTTGTTTGACATAATTATTGAAGGTCATAATGTAATGATTGTCATATTATCATTAGTTATAGTTGAAACCGTTAACTTTTAAGGATTTTCCTCAGGTTATCCTATAGATAGGTTAGGTTTGTTTTATGGCACGCGTTTCTGAGAAAAACCAAATTATGACTAACGAAAATGTATGGGAAAACAATACATTATGACTTAAAACTATATGGGAAACAATAGAGACCCAACTAAAAAGAATCCATTGTATTTTGGATAAGAAATTCTTTATTAAAAATTTAAATTTTGTTAGCTCAAATGTTTAAGATTAAGACATCACTAATCACTCGTCACGGCAGATTCTTTGAATGTTCGGGGAAAAGAAATTGGTAATGACCTAATGACAATCATAATTTATCATCCGATAACCCGGTGTTGATCCATGACTGAACGTTCCAGGCCTTCAACCCCAAGATGGACCACCTGACCTGCTTCCTGCCAGGCACGCTGGCGCTGGGCCACGCCAACGGGCTGCCCGACTGGCACATGACCATGGCCGAGGAGCTCATGACCACGTGCTACCTCACATACAAGGCGCACCCCACGTTCCTCGCGCCGGAGATCACGCATTTCAACTTGGTGAGTATATATGAAAATGAAATGAAAATGTTTATTTGGGTAACAAATAAATTACAATATAATGGCTGCAATTTCCTAGTAGATGAATGTATACATCTGTGTCAGGAAACCCCGCTCTTCCGTTTCAGGTTTACAATAGCTGTTTTCGAAATAAACCACACATTTGCAAATTTTATTGCATAGTATATAATTACAGTTTAACATTACATGCGTAAATTCAATGATTCAGAGCGTGCGTGCGTGTGCGTGCGTGCGTATTTGTGTGTGTGTGTGAGAGAGAGAGGGAGATTGTTGGATAAATGTTTATTTTGAAATATATCGTGTCCTTGCCTCTGTTTCATCATAGTTTATATAATATATGATCTGATATAACTTGCTTGTATTAAGACCCGAGGGGCAAGACCGCACCACGAAGGCACGTTCGTTTGAAGCCAACGGCGACCGTCATACATTTGTACTGACCAATGTATGGCGGAGAGAGCGTGAGTTTCAGGGCGGGTGCGTTACTCATACTCGTATATTTATTGCATCCATGGTAGGTACAGTCGAAGGCAAAAATATCGATCCAGACAAATAGCTCAAAAATATGTGAACACGACTTTATTGTCTAATGTGTAAGAGCGTACACATATTTTTGAAACTTTGAGGAAGTATATATATTTATGCCCCTGACTGTACACAGGTGTTACATAATAGATGGTCTCACATAAATAGATACTAGATAGAAAGTTGTTCTGATTGTGATAATAATCTACTAAAAGATTATTATCACAATTAGAACAACTTTTGGATATAAACGATAAGTCGAGGGCCGTTTGACTTTATTATTGAACGCAGTAAAACAGTAACTATTCCATGTTTAAATACTGACATGGTTCAAACTGTGATTATATTATACAACAGCCAGTGTCTGCTGGCGAAGCAAGCTGTTTATAAAATTACACGGAGGACTTCTAAACAATTTCATATATTTTTTTTATTACAAGAATTTCGAAAAATACAACACAGCTTGCGTTGTTTTATCACAGAGTTCCTATGGCCACCTCCTGTTTCCATCATCTCATCAGCTCGATCATAGAGTAACTTATACTAGAGCGGTACTGTCATAGTAAATTTTGTAACCCCAGTAAATTCACTGCCATCTGACGACAAACTAAAAATGAAGATTTATAAAAATACGATAAAATGTATTTAAATACGGATGAATGTTTTTTTTTTTATTTGCATTAATTATTTTTATGATTTTGACCCATGTTGTTTCACTGATATGCGTTAAAATTGTTAACCTTTTGAACGCCAAGCATTGACGTAACTCGACGTGACACCGCAATGAAGCAAAATAAAACCTTAGAGAATAGTGATTACAAAACAGGATATCGATATTTTCACTGATTTCGTTTTTGACATACTTAGATTAGAAGAACCACTACACAGGTGTTTTACAATATAATATTAGATAATTCTGGCTTTTAGCTCTACTAAAAACCTTTAAATAACGTATTTAAATATCAAAATGTACCTACTTGTAACTTCCACTCAAATCTCTCAATAATGCCACATCACTACTTGGTGGTGACGTCAGGCATCGGACGTGAAGTGCCGTCATGGGCGCACGGAACACTGATAAGCGCGCGTTACTCAGAGATGTGCAAACCCGTTGTCGATTATTATTACCTACTAATTAGCAAACTGCAGTATCTTTACAATAAAATAAATGCATAAGGGGTTACATTACCACAAAAGGTCAGTACCGTCTTTCAAACCAAGTTGTTTAAATTAAGCACGAAAACAAGTACCGTAACAGCACAAATAGCAGTTATTTTAGCAAAAACAACTCCTATTACAAAATGTATGGGATTAAGCCATATCTATTATTGATGGCGCTAGCGTGTTTGTCGGAACTGCGCGAAACGATTTCTATTAGGAGATTGTTACTTTCATATAATAATATTATTCCTCCATGACTCGGTCACATCACTAGGCGACGTCAAGTGCCGTTTTTGGCGTGGCTAGCTATGCTATTTACTGGGTAAGTCGTATTATAACATAATGTTGTTTTTTTTTTAACCTTCTATTCATAGTTGAATTGTAATAAAGTTATACAATAAAGTAGAAGGGCAAAATAAAATAATGCAAATACAAACAAAGAAATATAGTTATTTATTAAAGAGTCTTTGATAAATTAAGTTTGGACGGCAAATGACGTCGGCGGCGTGAGTGGCACAAAATGTCGACGACGTGATTTACCGTCTTTGGCGGTCAAAAGGTTAAATAACAAACGAAACCGTCAACGCCATGTATACGACTGTAGGCCAAAGCTAGTAGCGCCCTCTGAACAAGAATCAAATTTTCTTGATTTTCGAGGCACGTTTTTTCCTTAGATCCATCTATTACGGAGTTATATTTATCTTTGGTAGTGGTGTCGGATGGCGATGGGATGGCCAGTGTCGGTTTTTCGTCCGCACATCAAAGGTAGTGTGCCAGCGATGGTGCGTACGTATCTTTGGCTCGATGGTACCATTGTAATACGACGAGTGAGAATGACGGTTCTCAGACACAAAAGGAGGCGCTGTTGTATTTTTTATTATATAGTTTTTATAGTTAACGTATAAAATGCATATTGTGTGCAGGCGAGCGCCACGTCGGACATGTACACGAAGACGGCGGACGCGCACAGCCTGCTGCGGCCCGAGTTCATAGAGAGCCTGTTCTACATGTACCAGATCACCGGCAACACTACCTACCAGGACTGGGGCTGGCAGATTTACCAGGCATGTTTTAATATAATGGCTCCTCTACACGATGGTCCATCATACTGGCCCACTAAGATGGGCCAGCGTGTAGAGACTAGAGAGGGTAGTGGCAAAGAGGGTATATAATAGGATAGAGCAGTACTGTCATAGTAAATTTTGTAACCACAGTAAATTCACTGCCATCTATCGATACACGATTAAAACTAAAAACAAAAATATCAAAAAATGTATTTATATACAAATAATTTTTCTTTTATTTGCATTTATTATATAAATTATTTTTATATTATTTTGACCCATGTTCTTTCACTGATATGCGTTTAAATTGTTAAATAACAAACGAAACCGTCAGCGCCATCTATACGAGAGTAGGCTAAAGGTAGTGGCGCCATCTAATCGAGAATCAAATTTTCTTGATTTTCGAGGCACGTTTTTTCCTTAGACTATATCCATCTATTACGGAGTTATATCTATCTTGATAGTGGTGTCGGATGGCGATGGGATAGCCACAGTGTCGGTTTTTCGTCCGCACATCAAAGGTAGTTAGTGGGCCAGCGATGGTGCGTACGCATCTACACGTGGCCATTCCATAGTGATAGTGCGTGCTTTCAACCAACGCATGGCCATCTCGCTGGTCCAGCGCTGGGCCATCGTGTAGAGGAGCCATAACAAGGTACGAGTAAAACGGAATTCCTTGATCTGGTTTAGGCCATGGCCAGGCGTTTTCATATAAATTTATTTAGTAGTAGTAGTAGTAAAACTCTTTTTTGTACAAAGGCGAACTTATCCCTTTCAGCTTTAAAAGCTCGTGAGAATAATTATACAAAGGGCCTACCGCCAACAAATTGCGGGCATCTTACACTTTCACTCTAATTACGCCTTAATTGAAATAAAAGAGAAAGATACCCGCAATTTGGCAACTCCGGTGTTCGCGATGGGCCCTCAGACACGCATGGATCATTCTGACCTTCAAAGAAATAGTTACATAATTGGGACAGTGCTCACTGAGTGCGTACAGTTGCACGTTTTACGCGTAGTTTCCGCGTTTAAATTAATCCGGACTAGTTGAGGATTTTAAAAGCGTTCGTACAGTTGTAGCAGCTGTAGAGATAGTTCACCACGTCAGTGAAAAAACCTTTAATTGGGGGGTCTGGATTGTACACCGTTGACCGCGAGTCGAACGCATAAAAAATACTAGATTGCCACAAATCGTTAAAAATAATTCGTATTTATTACGTATTTGTACGTTTATGTCTGTTTCGTACTAATGCATTTTCGCTTTTTTCCAGGGCTTCGAGAAGTATGCTAAGGTCCCCAACGGTTACACGTCTCTAGCCAACGTGAAGACTGAGAAACCGGTGCAACGCGACATGATGGAGTCGTTCTTCCTCTCCGAAACGCTTAAGTACCTCTACCTCCTGTTCAGCGACGACAGATACCTTATAGACTTGAGCAAATACGTTTTTAACTCCGAAGCTCATCCTCTGCCTATACACAAGTCATAGACTGACTTACATGCGGATTCATCTTTCTCGAAAATGATGTGACCTGACCACTCTTATGTACAATTAGCATAGAGTATATAGACACCACATTATGATTATAATGCGTTTACAAAGAGCACGAGGTCACCACACACTACACAGTTTTACTTGTAAAGTGCTACGATTCGAGCTGCACAAATGAGTTGTTTTCTACGCCATTTTATAGTATAACAACGCAGGTACAGCTCTAAAGATTATTTTTGTACATATCTTTAATTTACACGAGTATTAGTCGTAATTGTGCAACTGATATAAGCGGCCGCGCTTCCCTACTAATTTAGTGTGTCAGCGCTTATGTGTGGTGACCTCGATTGTCTCATGTGTTGGTTGGTGGTTGAAATAGTTGTGACATTTAGCAAATAAGCGCGGTAAACCACTATCGCATGGAAGTTTATATGGAAGAGGGTAGTAGTACACTATTCTTAGTTGTTGACTAACCTGACTGAATTCCCACGTCCGAGCGACGCGGTCCTTAATAACTGTCTGGCTGATCGCCCAGTTTCCTGCGTAATACTTAGTGTTGATAACAAACTTAATTTTTTCCATGAAATCCGTTTGTACAATTATATCGAACGCGTGTATATGGCAAAACGTGGCATATTATTACGTGATCATTGCGATTTGCCATGAAATTAAATGTTGTTTTTAATCCATATATACAACTAAGGTCTGTTTTTTTCAGCGTTCATGTTTGTATGTATGTGAGTCTTTTATTCCGTAGACTAAAATGACGTTTCATGTGTAAGACATGACATTTCTTAGTACCACATGAAATGTCATTTTAGTCTACGGAATAAAAAACATTGAAATTTTGCCACCCTTAAAATTATCTTTTTACAGTACATATGGTGCTACTTTCTCGCACTAGTGCGTAAAAGAGCACTTTTCGTGCATATGTCGACAGTCTAAAGGGCCATATGTACTGTAAAACGTTGTACGATACACGTGCGAATAGGTAATTAGCAACTCGTGTCGATTTAAAACACTCCCTGCGGTCGTGTTTTAATTTATCGCCACTCGTTTCAAATTTCCTCTTTTCCGCACTTGTATCGTAAATAACTATTGCCAGCGACTTCAAAACTGTCGCAGGAGTTGTGAAACTAAGTGTTCGACATTTACTCCATCCCTATAATACTTGGTACTGAATTAAAGTACTTACATGGTTATAAATGTATTATATACATTTGTGTACTAAACAGGACTTTTAATGCACGTAAAATAGTATCTTAAGGTAAGCTCCCAGGTGAGATACATCTTTATAATAATCTTACAGGTTTTAAATTAGCTTTGCAACAATTTTTCACATTATTACATTATTTAACCTTTATTGCACAAAATAACAACTTAATGAACTTAATGCCATGAGGCATTATCTACCAGTCAACCTTAAGGCAAAGCAGAAATGATTGTAGACGGTGCATTTGAAAACCAAAAGAAAACGTTATATCTAACAACATATACAATGTACACACATATTTACGTATATCACATAATTACATAATACCGAAGCGTAGCAAAGGTCTACGATTTGACTCGGGCATTTTGCTTTCGTATGTCCGGATGTTTTTCTCTACGGTCGCAATTCTCAACCGATTCTCGTGAAATTTTTGTGACCAGATTCGATGATTAAATAAATTTTTCAAAATGGCGGAGTCGTGATAGCTCGCGCCTAAACAAATAGTCGTATCAAAATCATGAGCTTTTCTTTTTGAGACATGTTTACAGATTAAATGGCAAAATATGCAGAAAATCTGTCTCGCTGGTTTAGGCGGTATTTAGATATTTAGTTTTTATTCTAGAATAAGTAGCCAAATTTCGTCAAGTTAGCGAAGACCTATCATGGCGCACTGCAGACATTCGCTTTGAAGTAGGGAGGTCCCTGGTTCGATCCCCACTAACCCCAGTAATTGTAAGTGGGACATAACATAACTTTTGTTGTTATACACCTAAATTTCGTAGTTTTTTTTGTTTTAATGGAAAATTTCGTATTGCTGATTGATCAAGCGCGGGCTAAGCGTATTAATTTCATTTTTACAAGCTGTTATTTAACTATTTTTTTGTCATTTTAACTTTCTAAATTATTCTAAACGGCGGAGCCATACTATTTAGCTTTTAGCTATGCTCGCGAGGTCCACAGCTCACAGAGCCACTAGTATATAGATATTATTCGACTTCTCAGACAGATACTCAATTCTTCTTTGAACTACCAGCAAAGAAATCACGCACCGATTTTTTTAAAGCATACTTGTTAGGTGCTTTCCTAATGTGAGGGGAAGACCATTCCAGAGGCGGGCCACCTGAATGGCGAATGAATCGGACATAAAGCCCGTTCGATGAAGAGGGGGGGGTTATCATTATTAATGAGGCAACATCTTGTAAGGCGCTAAGTTAGAATTTTCAAGTACTGTTTTAAATTTTTGGTTGGTTTGGCTTTTCTTGAGATGCAAGTCTTATTAGTGAGATTAAGTTGAATGAAAGTAAGTCAAAACGCACGGTTTACTTACCACCTTGTAATTTTTTTTTGTGAGCGTGGGACCAATCGTTTTGTATGGCAACTTCATGTTTTCATGTAATTGAATATGGACTCTGAGAAAACTAGAGACAGCAATCGAATTTGTTGCAATTGGTCCTTGTTTATGTTATGAGATGTTATTATTTTAGTTAGTTTAATTGGTTTTCCGTTGTAACATATTTTAATGAAATTTTATAATGAGTTGTAATAGTTATTAAAGTGCACTATGTAATTTATACACGTAATATCGCATTGAACGGGAACGCGCGCCGCCTTGTCACGGCGTATTGTATGTATCTACATCTTAATAGCCCGGAGTTCGAAAATCGAAGAATAACGCCCTGCATGTAAATTAATCATAATAGAATAATTAGTTGTATTAATCATTCTCTTTAATAATTTTGCGTGCATTTATGCGGTTGATAGCTATCGTTTAATATATTTGTATCATATTTTTTACCAAAAAGCAAGGCATAACACTTAATTTACTCTTAAGTTGTTTATTTAAAACTGCCACTGTCGATGGCGTGTAAAGATGTATTCTATGTGTATAGTCATTCAGTAAATTGTATGTAAATATTATTTTTATTATGCATTCCTGATTTATAAATATTTAGTTACCAAAAAACTAGTTAGGCAAAACATACTGATAGAATAGATAAGACAAATGTAATAACTAATAAATCACGTATCTACGTTTTTCAACAGTTTCTTTCTCTTACTTGTACCTACGAGTTCTGCTGATTTTCGTTTCGCCGAGTGGGACCATTGTCGTTATTTGTTCGAGTTACTTTATTAGCTGTTATTTTATTTACAACAATTGAACTTATACTGGTCGGCATTCTTCTTGGCGTCACCGTGAATGTTCGCGTCACCAAACTACGCATTTAGTCTCATTCGGTATTCAGACACACAAACATCATGAGGAAGCCGGACTAATCCCAATTTTATCCTCTAGGTTAGTGCCTGCCTTTTTTTACAAATACATGTTGAAATAAGAAATTGACGGAATACGAAGAAGAAACTTGTTATTTAATTATTATCTAACAAGTAGGGTCATTTAGTAAGCTGGCAAAGCGCGAGGTCACCTTACATAGTCGGTTTCCCAATAGCTATGTATGTTGCGCGGCCAATGGCACCGTGTATATGTGGGCGGCCGATCGTAATTTCAGGTTGATCGTGAAATTCCTAGGCATATCGTGAAAGGTGAAAATCTTTGCCTCGTTCCTTGAAGCAACCTAACGAACCTATAATCCTACCTATCTATTGGCACAGAATAAGTAATAGTATTATCAAAGAGTATAATAGTATATGTATAGTAAAAGAGAGCCAACTCGCGAGTAAATGTCAAAAAACGTCTACACAAACGCCCCAAGTATTATCATACAGAACGGCCACGCACCGCCCCGCCCCGACTCGAATTACCTCGCCTCACGACAGCAGATTGACGGCCGTTTGCCGCGCGCGTTGCTTCTTTCGCACCTCCGAAGGAGGGGCGAATTGCCTTTCCATCCTTTCTTGGATATTTGGCGGTTTCTAATCGCCGCCCGTTACAACGGGCGGGTCTCTTTGGGCCCAAAAAGTGGGCTGGCATCTGAGCGGGCTCGTATGGCCCTGTTGTTATTTATGTTTGGGGCTTCCAGGTCCGTCCGGGCTGCTTAAGACCGCAACGAGGTCGTCGAAGAGGTCGGCAGCCGGGGGCGTGCGGTGGATGGGTGCTGGCGCTGGCGGCGGCGTGACGCGTTTGGGGCTTCTGGGTCCGACCGGCATGCTTAAGACCTCTAGGACGAGGGCGTCGAAGGGGTCGTTGACATCCGGGGGCGTACAGTAGGTGGGTGCTGGAGCTGACGGCGGCGTGGTGCATGCGGCAGTTGCGAGGGCTGGTGCCGGAGCTGTTGACGGTGTCGCGGCAGACGTCGTTTGAGTAGACGCTGTTTTTGTGGTGGTAATCTTAGTCGTGGGCTTCTTTTTCGCAGCGGTACTGGGCTCCTTCACCGGCTGCGGTCGTACCACTCCCCTTTGGGTGGGGGGGTTTGCCGGCGCCATCAGTATTGAAGGCGCCGACTCTTCCACCGTGGGCTTGGCGACCGTGGCGTTGGTGATGGGGCCCGGGCGCGACGGGGCCGAGAAGTATGATTTCCCGGCCTTCCATAGGCGGTAGGCCCTCTTGAAAGCAGGGCAGTTCCTGTGGTTTCCTGGGTGCGGTCCCCTACAGTTCCTGCATGTGGCTTCTACTTCCAGTGGTCTCGTGCACTGGCCGGCCCAGTGCGGTTCAGCGCAGCGGACGCAGGCCAGTTGTCGGTGGCAGCCGTGAGATGAGTGGCCAAATCCTTGGCAGCGGTGGCACTGCGCGGGCCCCTTCTTCCCGCGCCATGCCTCCACCTTGATTCCTCTCAGATGGAGTAGCTCGGACATCCCGTAGATGCCCGCGTGGTCCCGGGCAGTCCCCGCGAGCTGAACGAAGTAGATGCAGCCCGGGCGTCCCGCTCTCGCGTTGATCAATTCAATTCCGATGAGGTAACCATCTTCATGGTTTCCAACTTTCCAAGAGGAGTTATGGTCTATGTTGACGTTGTCGGGCACAGGGACTGTTTTGGCGAAGTCGATCATCCAGATGGATGCGCGCCGCTTGTCGTGAACAAAGAGTAGGGAGCTGCCTATCAGCTCGTGTGTTCTGAAGAAGTGGGACTCGATCAGAGTCGCGCGGATGCTCTTTAACCTTTCCAAGTATCTGGCCGGTGCATTAGGAAAATTGTTAGTAAACTCCTTAAACGCCTCCATGATCTGATCTCTGGACTTGGTGGTCTTGAAGTCTTTGGAGCTGGTTCCGTCAGCTTTCTTGACGCCGTCGATCCTAAAGCCGAGGGTCGAAGTGGAACTGATGGTTTCCCTCCAGATCATGTAGCGGGGCTTCGTGACGCCTTTACTCCTGTGCTCCTCTTCAGAAGGCGCTTTAGGATCTATTTGGATCATTTTCTCATACATGTCTTTTCTTAGCTTCGTCTTCTCCTTGGCCTTAGCCAGTTCTTCCTCCAAATATGTCCTGACTCCGATCTTGCAGTCCATGACGCAGGGGCAGTCGAAGTGGCTCAGCAGATCTTGGAGTTGGAGATATAGTTCTCCATCGTCGCACGTGACTTGGCCCTTGTACTCCGGGACGAACGGCCGAAGAATGTCTTTCATCAGCAATTGAAAACATCTCTCCTCTTGCGGACATAGCTTCTTCAGTATAGTTCCCTGGTCAGGCCCCGCCTTGAAGTTCCCCTGGTGTCCCGCTAGCTGCACCCAGGGGTATCGCTGCTTTTTGTAGGTTTGGAAGAACGGCGTCCACTGCACAATGTTCCGGAGCTTACGCCATCTTTTTGATTGCTTACTCGGACTGTGGGTCTTCACGTAAGCACAATACACCACATCCATGAAATCCTCAATATTGACACAAATATCGGCGACGTACATTTTGCACAAATTACACAATTTACAAAACAGTACGTATATCACGCACTAAGTAAACACGGACTGACATGATCTCCTTTACGTATTCTACGGGGTGGCCCAGCTTCTCCAGGGCGGTCTTGACTTCCTCTGAAGGCGTGTTGATGGGGAGGCCTCTAACGGCCACTTTGAGCCGCTTCTCACTCTCCAGCCCGTAGATGTTGAAAAGCGGCTTAATGACGTCTGAGGTCTCTCCCTTCTTCTCGGCTTCGTTGATGGCAGCGGTCGCTTCTTTTTCCAGTTTGGAAAGGTGGCGAATTACCATGCGGTATTCCTCCTCGGAGCGGGGTTCGGAGCGTATGCCCTCCCCTATCGGCGTAGTGAAGGGCGGTGTCCCGAGTACTTGCGTTAGGTCCTCCAGGACCCTCGGCCAGTTGGGAAGAATTTCGGCGAAAATGGGTGGGTACTTGAGTTTTTTTTTTTTTGAGTACCCACATCATCTTCGCCGCAAGGCTGCTTGGCACTATTGCTCTTGTTAGTGCAGGTATCTTTATTTTTTTGGGTGCTGTTATTTTTTTGGATGGAATCTTTTTTTTTAGCAGCCTTGCTGCCGGTGGTCGCTGTGTACGCGTTGGCTACGCCCGAGGGGAGGGCTGCGGCCTCCGCGTAGCTGCTGGTGCTGGGCCCCGCAGGTGTCGTTGCGGTGGGCGCCGTCGTGGAGGTTGTCGCTCCCGGCTTGAGGGCTTCAGTGCGTACTGTGACGCTGTCAGGGCCCTTGTGGGGGCCTGGTGTGGGTTGCAGGGCGGCTCTCATTTGGGCGCGGACTCGCAGGTCAGTAGGCGGAGACGGGTTTTGGCAGACCCGTTTCGGTTCCTTCTTCTCTGGAGCGCTGCATTCCGGTCTCCTCTTCACTGCCGAAGGTGACAGGAGGTCCGGGTGCTTCTCCACGAAGCGGAGTAGAGGGGCGTCTTCAGGCAGCAGCCTTCCCGCCTCTCCCAGGGCGTGCCCTTGCAGCCTGATGTAGGCCGCCATCCACGCCTCCATGGCTGGAGACATGTTGCCGACCTCCCCCAGGCGAGCCACCAGGATGCGATCACGATCCAGTAACTCACTAGGGGTAAGCCGGCACAGGGCTTCCCGTGGAATCGGGGAAAAGGTGCTTCCCGGGGCCGCGTCGGCCGCTTGCCACGGCTTTGGGGAGCCGTCGGCGGGTGTCGGGGTCAGGACGTCGGTGAACTCGGCGAGCTCGTCGTCGAGTTTGGCGTCTGGCTGCGGTGTCGTGGGTGCGGGTGGGTGCGAAAACCCGCTTTTCGTACTACCTACCCGTCCCGTGTGAGCGGGGGGGTCAGTTTCCGTAGGCGGGTTTCGTGCGGGTATGCCGGAAACTTCCCGTTCCGATCTACCCAACTCGTCCGCGGGGACGAGGGGGGACCGTCGCGAGTTTTTCCGGCGCGGCTTCATGTTCCTGGGGTCCACTTGCGACGCTTTACTGCCGGCCGAGGTCCATAGTACGGGTCCTCGCGGCTGCAGGGTTCTATGGAGTCGCTGATAATCCCCTCCGGCGGGGCCGGGCGCGATTCGCCTGTTTTTTCGGCAGGAAAAAAACGTACGAAGTAGCTGGTGCGGTTAAGGTGCGTCCGTGCAGGTGGCTACCGTTGGCAATCCTCGGCCGTTTGCCGACCGGTCAGTACTGTTTTTAAGCAAGTTACTCACACAATGACGCGTGTACAGACGTGCCGTTCACACATAGAAACGCAAGTGATTTTTGATGTATAGCGTGTTCGCCCTGTGCTATTGGTTTAATGTGACTACCGTCGAAACATATTACTCAAGAAGATCACGATCTGCCTGATCTTACGATCGGCCGCCGATATATACACGACAAACCATATCCAAAGTAAACTGTAGGTCTAAAAGTTGATTGACCCATAAACAATTTTTGTTACTGGCTGTTTGAAATAACTAATAAAGAGTAAAACAATTGACGCATATTTTTATTTATTTATACTAAAATATCTTTTACACATCATCAGGTAAACAGTTTATTTACTGGCAGTACAAAAGTGTGTACATATATACTCAAAACATATATATTCATCTTTTTTTGTACAAATGAAGACTTCTAATCTAACGCACATTCACATCAGGCTCAGTTTGTGGCTCACAGTAAAGACCATTGGTATTATATTAGTAGTAAAGACAACGAATGAGAATTAAATACAAGATAATATACTATTAGTGATTTTGTATGTAAAAACATTGAGAGTATTAGCTTGTATTATATTACCTAGGCCTCATGAGTACGATTTTTTCTTAGACATGACATTACACATCTAATACAATCAATGAATCTTTGCTCACGGTAAGCCACTGTCAGTCAACGTCAAACTAACAGTAAGCTGCATAGATAACTGACCTCCCTGCAAACAAGTAACGATATCGCAACGCCGCAGTAAGTAATACTGACTGTGCTTCTAATATAAGCCTTATGTAAATGTGCCCTACGGCAGTCTTCTGTATCAAATGGTCCACATTTAAACTAACATAACAATTATTGTATAGACGATATAAAGCTCAGAGGCGTTTACAGTCTGGTAAACTAATGATTCTGAAAGCTCCTCATACAGTAATAGATTTACACCATTACTCATAAGGACCCAAAAATAGCACCATACAATGGTGTTCGTAGGTAATTCCATCTTATGTTTACTTAACCTTAAGTATAATATAAAGGTCTCATGCGAAGTCAAAACATGAATTTATAAAAAATAAATCTGATTTGTCATTATCACAAATGTTTAGGAATATTGTTTCTCAACCCCTATATAAGGCATAAGGTTGTCAGAAATTATGCAAAATTGAACCCTGTCACATTGAAACAAAGTTCAAAATCATGTGGGAAATATATTCCCTCTCGCTTATAAAGGCTTATTTTATAAACTAAAACCTAAAGCAGCCTTACAGATTGTACAACATTATCTACTGGGAAATTTAATCACAAGAATAAACTTTCAGCACGAAATTTCTTCATTTGTAAGCTTTTTTTTTTACTTTCTTGTCTTTTCAAATGGCATTAAGGTTACATTTTATAAAAGCATAAATGCTCATACAAACTAACTGCATGTTTGGAATGTGATCAATTATCATTTAGCAGACAATTTTCGGCATCATTTTACTTTGGGAATCAATAGGGCGCCGTGATAAATTGATAAAATAATATACAAAAGTGAGAAAAACTCCCTGCCCCTATCACATGTTGCAGAAAAAATAGTTGCAGTAGCAATATGCAATATCGCCAATATGGCATACTGAACGATAAATACCAGAATAGCATGTTTTTAAAGTTTCAAGTTATTAAATTGTCAGTCTTGAGTGTGTGAATCTTTGATATAAAATTAAAAAGATACTAAAATCCAAAGAGATAAATCTCTTCAACAACTTCTACTTTCTAGAATTAATTTATCAGCTCCTGAACCATGATCATATTACAATGATATCTTGCAATTCATGCCATAGATTGCTCCAGCTATATTTATGTATAAATTAATCATTTCCTTGAGAGATTCAATGAAAATTGCAACACTGACATTCCTATTGGCTCCAGGCCTTTAAAAACATACCTACCTCTAAAATGCATGGCAGCTTACATAAGAACACAATCACAGCATTGCAGAGTATAATACAGACACTTAATGCCACAGCTATCTTCTTCAGGCGTAGAGGTGGTTGAGCGAGCTTTGTGCGGAGGTGGGGGCCGGAGGTACACACTGTCCGGTTCAGAGGTGTCTGGCAATTTATGTCTAATGGGTTCCTCGTTGCTTAAATAGTCTTTATCGTCATCAGTGTCTTCATTGCCCTTAGCATCACCGGCTGCCTCCTGTAAAACAATGTTTCATTAATGAATATTCCATGTCATCGGCAGCTAGTTGCCCATTGCATATTGTCAATTTTACAGTACATTCGATTTTGTGTAAATCACTGCTTTCTGATATTAAATACAATGAAATGACAGGTCTCAAAATGTATGGGCAATAATACACAAGCATCCATCCTCCTAGATGCAATGGATTAGGGTATTGGGCACATAATGGCGAAAGGCCAGTCAGGAACCTGTTTTTTCCAGAGATGGATGCAAGTAAATGTTTGCTAATCATTACTCAAAACCTAGCGATAAACTGTATTCTTTATAGATGTTAAGAAAATCTCTCAAACAATGGGACTAGAACCCACCACCAAGTTACCAGATGGAAAGTTTCCAGCACTTCCCAATGTCAGGTAATTACGAAATAGACTGATTTAATATAATTATTAGTGATTTTCAGAATTACCCTAACTTCGGGAGGGATTTCTAATTCCCAAATACACTAGTTATTGTACAATACCTAATAATCAAATGCATAGTCGTTAAGTAAGTTCATTAGAACATAATATTACTCGGACAAAATTACTCACTTTAGTTTCATCATTGTCTTGATTTATTAGATGCTGTTTCTCATCTAAGTTGGAAGCTGTAATATTCGCTGCCACCGCCGTTTCTGTAGCAGCTAATGCAGCTGTGGGTAACTTGTGATCCGGACCAACTAATGGGCCCGTCTCATCTGTCTTCTTGTGAGTTGTGTCATGAGAATCACCAGACATGCTATAAAAAACGAAAACTATATTTGACAGAGGCCAATACGACACGAATATACGTGCTGTCGAAGTTATTGCATTCAATGCGATCGTATTACATACTGGTGACACGCGCACCGTTTCTAAGAAAAATGTAAACAAACTTGTATGCAATATCTTGTTGGTTTTATGAAATACCTTACTAATGCAGATTCAATTCGTTCCCCAGACAATCGACGCCATGTGTTTCTGATTGTTTCAAAACTGCTAGTTTCTTGTTCTTGCATTGTCGTAAAATTCAAACCAAAAAGTTTGCAAGCTGTTTTGTAAACACAAGTAGTCGGCAATTTTTAATCTTACAGAGGCCAGGTGAACTGTTTTAAAATATTGGTATTTTTGTTTAATTCTTTTCACTATTTATTACATAAAATTTAGTTTTGTTTCAGAGTAGAAAAACAAAAATACGACACAATGCAACTGCACTCTCAGTACATCTCTGAACTCTGAACTGAGTCTGCCTGATCTGTTCGTGTTCACAGATTACACCAAAGAGTATATAACCACTACGTTTTGATTACACTGTACCACACCACAGAATAAATAATAGTAATATCTGTAAACACTGTTGTATTTTTATGATGCCTGTGTTGGCACCACCGTTCAGGGAGAGTTCGGATCTTGAGGATATATTTTTAAGTCTGGTCACATATGTTACAACGTTATTACGGTCACTTAGGCCCCATAAGCACGAGAGCTTAAAAAGCGTTGCGTGTGAAACGCACCCATAAGTAAGAGCGAGAAAGAGATATAGCTTTCTCGCTCTTACTTATGGGTGCGTCACACACGCAACGGTTTTTAAGCTCTCGTGCGAATGGGGCCTTACGGATTACATCGACCTTTTTCTTTCAAGTGTCAAGTTTCAGTCAACTCTTAGGCTTCATAAACACGAGCGCTTTTTCAACGCGCGTTAAAAAAGCGCTTGAATCCATCCGCACGCTAAATGAGGGCTATCGTTTTTTTGCTCACCAGTTGGCGCCTCTGTTGATGGTGGTCCAAAAGACTAAAGAACAGCTGTCAGTCATTGCAGTGACAAGTGACATTTGACATTTCGAAGTATGGAAAAGACCACCATCTACACTAAATTCGCGAATTCGTACGCGTTAGCCCTCATTCGATTTAACGACCAAGGCTTCGGCAATGCAAGTCGAAAATCCAACAACGCATGATAAAAAGCGGCATCGCCATTATTATTCATTTTATTTTAAACTTTATTGCACAATATAACAAATAAAGTACAAATGGCGGACTTAATGCCTAAAGGCATTCTCTACCAGTCAACTACCAGGCTAAACAGAAACAGTGATAGGTGCAGGCATTGAACAAAAAAAAAGCAGAATAGGTAACTTAAAACAAAAACTATAGCGATAAATAATACACACTACCGAAAATAAACTTACATATACATACTATAATCAAATAAACTTACATATATATTACTTTTTTTTACGTACCCAGTAATACTATGATGATACTATGCCTACGATGGACAATTAACCAGTGAGCTTGTCGAAAAACTTGCGTAACATGCGCTTAAACGAGAGCTTGGTTGGAGCCTGTCTGATGTTGAGTGGGAGATCATTCCAAAGCCAGATCGCCTGAAGGGTGAAGGAGTTAGAGACAAAACCGGTGCGATGAGAAGGAACAGTAAGCTTGAGACTACGGGAATCACGAAGGGTGCAACCTGATCGGGCGGTTATAAAATTAAATTTCGAACTAAGGTAGCCGGGCGCATTCCGATCAAATAAAAGAGAGTATAGTGTGCACAGAATACGCAAGGACCTCCGTTCTCGAATAGGAAGCCAGTTAAGTCGGCGGCGATATGCAGATATGTGGTCATATTTACGGAGTCCAAAAAAAAATTTGATGCCGTTATTAAGAAGCCGATCTAGTTTGTGTGAATACACTATATTAATATGTGTCATTTAAACGCTTTTTTAACGCACATTGAAAAAGCGCTCGTGTGGATGAGGCCTAAGAGTTGACTGAAACTCAAATAGTAGTCAGGTTATATACTCTTTGAGAGTAATATAGGACACTTCGCTGCAAAACTAGACTCCACACTCGCGTTCGCGGCTTCGCACCGCGATTCGCGCACGAGTGTGGAGGGCCCTTATCACGAGGAGCGGGAAATTTAAAATATATAGTTTGTCAAAGGACTGTCTCATTTCAAACATAGACAGAGAGAATCATACTATCTTTGTCTTACACCCAAAAGAAAAGGATGAGTATAGTTTTTTTTTGTTCTTATTTACTGACAATTTGGAATCTACATTCATGGGTTTGACCAACTATACTTCAGTAATGTTCACATAAGTCATAAAATAAGTCTGAATTTTATCAGTCAGTAGAGAAAGGTGGCAAATTTGGAAAATGTGGACGTGATTGCTCGATTTTCACACTATACCTCTCTTCAAACCTGCCCAGCCGTTTTCGGGAACTCTGGGAAGAGTGGTATAGGACCTCGGAAGACATTTTGAATTATTTTTGTAAAAAAAAACATTAGCATTAAATTAGGCCGCAATTAGACTATCATAGAAATATGATCTTAAATAGGTACCTATATACAGTGGAAAACCCACTTTGTCAGTAGTAAAAAAGGCGCGAAATTCAAACTTTCTGGAGGACAACCCTTCGCGCCTACATTATTTTAATTTGCCGCCTTTTTCTACTGTAGGAAATGGCTTGCCAAAGTATAAGTAAGTCATGTTGCTATATTTTCTATAGGTCCCTAGTAGTAGAGTGTGGAGCCTAGTTCGCTATTCAGCGACATCGACTCCACACTCGCGTTTGCGGCTTCGCGCCGCGATTCGCGCACGAGTGTGGAGGGCCCTTATGATGGTCGTCTAATTCCCGGAGAAGGACATAGGATAGTTTTTATCCCGAAAATCATCCCTTAAGAATGTGAAAAGCGGGATGGCATTGAGATAATTTATTAAGTGCCTGCTAATTTGTGTGCTTAGGTTTTTTAACTGATGTTACTAAGTCCGCGCAGACGAAGTCGCGGGCAAAAGCTAGTAAGTAATATGTATCGTTAAACGGTATTGGAGTTATAACGATATACTGGAATATTACATAGGATGTATTCGGGTAATTTCGTATGTCGGATAATTCCGAAAATCATCTAATTTTCGGAACGATTATCTGAAAAACACCCAAAATTCAAACATAATGAGCCCCTTTTCGTAATTATCCGACGGTTTTCGACATTCGAATTTCGGAATTACCCGAATACATAATATCAGTCTTTAGCCTGGGCAAGTCTGCCGAACTCCCCGTAGTACCTACGGGCAGCAGTATAAACTGTTTCATCATTCCTGTTCATAAGAACCCAGAACTCAATTCAACCCAGAAAATAAATTATTTAGCCCAGTGGTTCCCAAAGTTGACTGAGCTCCGACCCACCTAACAAAAGTTGCCAAATTCGCGACCCACCTCTTGGCCGTCTTAAAAATAGGCATAAAATAACGCTCAGGTGCCCTAGTAGTTTCAGGGCCCACTCCATATTCGCTCGCGACCCACTAATGGGTCGCGACCCATAGTTTTGGAACTGTTGATTTAGCCTATTATTGGTACTTTTATCTACTCACAATTTGTAAAAAGATGGCGACCTCTCGCGTCGTCGATCGTCATTATTGTAGTTGAGCACAATGTCCTTCTTTTTGTTGCGTTTGCCGGTTGGAATCCATATAATGCCAAAGGTCGTCGATTTTCCACTTTTAGGTGTTCCGTATACGTTATACGAAGAAGACGACGGGTAGCTTTTTGGTGATGACGGGATGAGGGGCTTTGATTTACTTGGTGAGAAATCGAATGATTTCGATGTTTTAGGGCTAGCGCTTTTCGATATTGATGTCCCGCTGCTCTTACTTATAGGACTTGCGGGGCTTTTGGGGCTTTTAGTAGTAGAAGTAAGACTTTTGGCGGTGTAACTCCCAGTTTTGCTAGAAGAGCCCATTACACTGCCCTTGCCTGAAGTGACTCCGCTCTTTCCACTACCAAATCCACTTTTGCCGATGGAACCCAGCCCGCTCTTGCTAGAGCCGGCTCCCGGCTTCTTCATTATCGGTGCCAGGGTTGATACTGGAATAAGAAAAATAACAATAGTCTTTGATACTCATTTGCTGCGTAGCTAAGTTTGTAGCGCTACCTGGTAGCCTCTGTAGCATAGTTTTTCCGGTGTTAACGAAAATACTTCTTAGAAGTACATAGGTATAACGACAATGTGTAGTGATAGTCCAAAATAGAATAATGATTCTTAATGAGTGGACTAGAATTATCACAGCTTCCATACCATCTCCATACTTACAAAATAAAACCGGTCAAGTGTGTTCGTTTAACTCGCGCACCGAGGGTTCCGTACATTCTTTCAATTTTCTCATTATCTATACTCACGAGACTTTTGACCTAAGCACAATTGCAATTGCTAAGGATAATTCTGTACAGCGCCATCTATGGGCAAATTGGCTAACTAGTTTGCGCGACTACGTATGTTTATCACGGATAATCATTATCATGGGAACCGATTTCAACAATTTTTAATTTATTTGAAAGATGTTTGTTGTGTAATCTCATAAAAAAATCAAGTATAATAAACACACCCCGCAAAGGGGCTTAAATTGCAAATTAAATTAGTACCTAGTATTTATAATAATGTTATTTTATAAAGTTTTTTTTTTTAATTTTTCGTTGGTATATAATAAAAAAAATCAAATGATATCCAACTTGACTTGGTAACTAATTTGTGAAACACATTAATTGCAAGATTGCAAGTAGGTATGTCAGGTACAGGTACGTAGGGACCCTCTGTAACCGATATGTTACTCGTATTGTATTATGCAGGTGTTCATTAAAAGTTAATGTTCAAATTGTTCTTGATTATTCGATATCACGTTACATTACACAACGATAAAATTACGCATGCAAGTGATTTATCAAATCTAAGAAATGCTAAACTGTTTCCAAGTTGACGTCATGGACATATGCATTTATATAAGTGCATACAGACTGCAGGTAGGCACTTGGGCAAAGGCATAACCGGTTGAGCAGTATTTATGTATCCTTTTAGATGTTACATTCGCCAGGCAACATTTCGACATCAATGTTTTATTAGAGGCTTCACACGCAATAATCTTAATCGCTTCTAATATTGGCCAATACAAAGAGAACCAACTATTGTCAAAAAGTATAGCAGGCCAATGCATTTGTACTCTGTCAATAGTCTAGTCAGCATTTATTTATTTATGACTAATTAAGCCTTTAAATAGGTAAATTCCGTATATATTATTGATGAGGCATTTGGGCTATCTATATGCTTAAGGTAGAGGTCAGTTAACGGCTTAACGGTTTAACGGTTACAGAGCGAAGATTGAGTGGATTAGGTAACATGTATGGATGAATAACACCTTTTCGTTAACTAACAAGGTTACTCAATATATATTTACATGTGCAATTGGTCTCCTTAAGATAATATAAGATAATTTGCAATATTGAAGTAAAGCATGTATACAATATGACCCCTTAACCTTAGATATGAAATTTAAACTACTAATTTATGCATTAGGTACTTACTTTGTGTGACCTCGAGATTTTAATACGTGTTCATCCAAATCACATGTGTCACATTGTACGAGTTTTAAAACGGCGATTTCTCCTCTGCTAGTCCTATTCGACACGCAGCGTGCGTGCGTATGGTCGACCGCCTGCTGTGTACGTGTGTACTGTACTGGGGCCTACACGGTCTACACTACACACATCGGAGAGCACGAATAAAACACAACACTACTCCGACACAGCCCAACAACTTTCGCCACAACATTAAGTATCTACTTACTTATGGTGGTGCCCGTTGTTTTCGTCTAGTCACTGGTCACCGTTTGATGCAGGATTTTTTCATCCACAAGCAATCACGCCTGCTTTATAATTTCCACGCCTAATTTCTTTTGTTTCGTATCCAACAAGTGAAACACCTGTACAAGTAGATGGGTGTACCTAGATGTAATAGGTAGGTACTCTAAAAACTAGCGTAGTAAAATCTTTCATTATTTTATACTTTTCCATAGGGATGTAACGATACACGATTTTGCCGATACGAATACCGATACCGATTTTTAAAGTAAATAATCGGCGATACCGATATAGACACCGATATCAATGGCATAGTAGTTAGTTAATAAATCAAATAAGGAATTATATACCTACTTAAGAAAAGTTTTCCATTATTTCCTGACTTCCCAGAGGACTCTGAAAAACAATCGACACATTAGACATAATAACAGGACGTTTTTTAATTAACATCAATATATTGCGAGATTAATATATAGGTCATACTGCTGAGCAACTTCTAATGAGACGAATAGAAAATCAAAGAGAAAAATGGTTTTTTCATACATTTTGGGCCGGTCAGATATTGATGTTTCTATGGAAGAGCTAATTTTTTTCTTGATCTCGGGGTTTGTTCCATAGTAAAAGGTGCTTAGTAAACCTATATATTCACATCGCAAAATATTGCCGGTAATAAAAAATACCCTGTAATAAAGTATGTAGTTTCATTAGGGACATTTACACACCCGAAGAGCAAACCACGCAGAAAGAGAAGCGTTTAAGAGAACAGTAAGGTTGTTTGTAAGTATTATTTGATGTAGGTACAAATAATGTTACGTTACGTAGCGCTCAATTGAATAAAATTCAGCATCCACTTCACTGTCAGCCACTTAAAAGGCCAATTTGAGTTAACTACCTGGGTACCTATTTGTTAAATTAACGTTAACGTTTACAAAACACAAACAAATTTAGCGAATTACGTTGAGTTTCCTATTAACCGTAGCATGCGTATTTGCGTAGCACAAATGGATAATTGCTAGTTGAAAAATAAAAAAATTGACGATGCTTTTTCTACACATGACTGTATAAAAATGTTGATAAAAATACTACATATTCAATATTATCAGTGACGTTAATAAAATCCCAAGTCAAGTGTCTTATCTCATATAATCATTTACGCTACTCGATTCGATTTGCACGTCCTTTGCTCTCTTAGCAGCTTGGACATATAATTATACACCCAGTGGTAATTCTTCAGGCACGACAGACCGTCTTGATAGTTTAATTGTTTCCACCGTCATCTCGGGCAATTCCGCGAATTAAACTATTAACGTCGAGTTTATCTGTGATAACACTATACCTAGGTACTCGTATAAGTAACCTAGTAAGAACTTGTAATGTAATCTGCAGAAGGGTACGTAGACATGTATGTATAGTATATTGTATTCCTAAAAAAAAACGCGAATATACGGCGCGTCGCACACCTACCACTTCCATATCCAGTACGTAGTTCCTCATGAAGTTCCTCGGACCTCCTGTGCGAACAGTCAAATAAGTACAGCCATCTGACAGTCCCGCACGACGGATTGCCGAGGTTTAGAACAGGGTTCCGTATGACACCCAAGCCCGAAAAATATTCATTCCAGAGACATTATATCATTATAGTGCATGACCTCTCAGAAATACTTGATCGATGAATTGACCTGGTCAACCTCGGTGAAGTCATGATTGCTATTCTCATTGCTTACTGGACATGCGCCTCAGACAGACCGGTCTAATTGTAATAAGTAATTGTAACCTTCTAAGGCTTCCTACCTACCTACAATCAGACCAATTCGGTGTGATCAATATGTTTTTTAAATCATTATGTTATGTGTTATGTGTATATCATTTACTAGCTAGTAGTTTGGAAGTTGAATTAAATGATTAAGTTGGTGTAGGATGAAAGTTAGATAAGTACTTTCAAAAAGTTAGGCATATCATATCATTTATAATCTAAGTATATACATTTCACTTTAAGAAAAGTTAACAATAAATAATAATAATAATACAGAAATTGATTAATAGAAATTACAATGTCAATTTGGGTAAAGATAAATGTTAACAAAAGCTGATCCAAAGGGTTCAAAATGCCTGTGCCCGTTATTGTTTCAACATTCCCCCTCGAACTTCGGTTACACCTTACCTATCCAGTGCAAGGCTGCTTAAGATGGAACATAGGCGACACCTTCACTTAGCTTCTCTTCTGTTTGGTGTAATTAAATACGGCAAGCCGTCCTATCTTTCGGAGAAATTGCTTTGGCGTCAACAATTTCTGCATTCCGTGGCAGCTTCCGGTTCCAAGCTACCAAGTGCTGGAATGACTTGCCGCCGCCTATTAGAAACTGTGGTTCCAAATTCGGTTTGAAACGGAAACTGCGTGAAATATTTTTTGACATTCAAATTAAATCTGGACCCGCTGCACGTTAGTTATTTGTATTTCTTTTTCTTCTTTAAAATATCAAAAAATGTTGCATAAATCACCCAATAAGTATTCATTACAATTACAATTATTTATTAATAAAATTACAATTTTATAGTAATTACTAATTACATTACAATACTATTCTAAATTGACATCATTTTTCATATCCTTACATTAAATTATAAAAATTACAAATATTACAATGCATTCAATGACTATTCATTTATTATGTTTTTTTTATATATATTTATATACATCTTATTAATATTTATATGTCACTCCCTAAGGCCTTGGCAGAATAACAGCGTTGGAATTTGCCTCGCTTGCAAATTTCAACAATATGCTGAGACAGGGCCTCTTCCCTACTGCACACATTGCTGGACCCGTGTGTAATTTTTATGTTTTTAATGTGTAAATAATTTAATTTTTTGTTTTTTTTTTGTTTTTGCTATTATTTTTATATTCCCTTTTTTAAACATTTTTTTTCTTTCATTGTATTGTCCTGTGTATGTGTGCTTTATGGAATAAATGTCTTTCTTCTTCTTCTTCTTCTTTCTTCTAATATATACACGGTGCTTCCTGTAACAGGAGCATTAAATTAAACTGGAGGGAACAAATGTTTGTCAGTTTGAGGAGTACAGCCTCCAGTTTAATTTAATGCTCCTGGTACAGGAAACACCCGGTAATTTATATATATATATTAATGTTAGGTCTCATTATTCTCATCCATAAACTCATTCACCGAGTAATAGACCTAGATAGATCTTAGATCCGACTATATGTACACAGTTGCAGATAGACATCAAATGGAAAATACCACATATCGGCCTTTGCAAGCCCCTTAATTTTTTTCCCCCAAGAGGTCACACTTCATTGGTTTTCTGAACCTGAGCAAGCTCAGTAGCGTAGCAGCTGCCAATAACGAGTCCGGATTGAAACTTGTTTCTTTATGCGATTCGACGTGCATCACGTTATACGAACGCAATCGATGTTGTTATGCTTATGTTGTCGAACACTATAAGTATTATGTATTTCCCGTTCGCCACAACCACCTTTGTTGTGGTTTGTGGCGAAATAGGGCTATTGTGTTGTCAATAGGTGCAGGGGACCGAAGCCGGTATGCGAAACCTTCGTGTCGATTTTCTTTCTAGGGAACTTTCGTAAAGTAGAGTATTTTTTCATCTATAGGTAAGAGTTGTACCAAGCAAAACAAAAGCGTGCATTAACGTTCAATGTGACACTCTCACACTTTGTCACGTCTACGTTAATGCAGTGTTAGCTTAGGCGCCATTAATTTATTACGTAAGAAGATTTTTGCCAGATTTTGACCTCCCTCAACCCCTATGTAAGAAATAATCTAGAATAGAAAAAAAACCGACTTCTCAAAATAGCTTAAAATGGCATATAAATTATTGGCTCATTGATCACCAGATATAGTATAATTAATCCATGTCGGCATCTTTTTCTAGTAGCATTTCGTTTCTATAAGGGGCGCTGCAGTTCTAACCTAACTTAACCCAGTTCTCTGGTAGCATTTCGTTTCTGTTCTCTCTCTGGGTCCGAGTCCAGATCCGGATCCGAACCGGGTCCGAGTCCGGGTTCCAGTCCAAGTCGAAATCGTTAAACGTTGAAGAGTTCCGTTCCGATCATCATCAGCAGTTCCACTGCGACAGTTTTTAGGGTTCCGTACCCAAAGGGTAAAAACGGGACCCTATTACTAAGACTCCGCTGTCTGTCTGTCTGTCTGTCAGTCCGTCTGTCACAGGCTGTATCTCACGAACCGTGATAGCTAGACAGTTGAAATTTTCACCGATAATGTATTTCTGTTGTCAACAAATACTAAAAACAAATAAAAAAATTAAGTGGGGCTCTCATGCAACAAACGTGATTTTTTTGCCGTTTTTTTTTGCGTGATGGTACGGAACCTTTCGTGCGCGAACCAGACTCGCACTTGGCCGAGTTTTTTTTAAAGTAAATTCTTCTTTTCTGATGAAAATACAAAAATCTCTATACGTACGCCGTTAAGATTTAAGGAGTTATGTCGATTCTTCATGGATCCCATCATCAGAACTCGAGCTTGACAAAAATGTTTCTTAAAAACTTAACTTGCTTAACAAACATAACGAAGAGGACACATCGCCAAACGTGCGCTATGCGTCTTTGAAGAGTTCCATTCTGATCCTCATCAGCAGTTCCCCTTCATCAAATGTCACTTTTTAAATCTAAATGCTTGATTTGTTGATGAAAATACTAAAATCACTATATGTATGCCTTTTACATTTAGGAGTTCCCTCGATTCCTCATGGATCCCATCATCAGAACTGCGTTTTGACAAAAACGGGACCAATCTGAAAAAAATATATTTAAAAATCGGTCCATAAAAAAAACCAACCGAATTGATAACCTTCTCTTTTGAGATTTGGAAGTCGGTTAAAAATAAAAATAGCCCGACCCCACCTTCCTGTTTAATAATTACGTAAGAATCTGAAGGAAAAATGATTACACATCGGGTTTGTTTTTATTTCGATTTACAAAGTAACAATTTTAGGAACTTTTAATTTTGTGGGTACCTGCAAAAGTACAAAAAAAAAGGTTTTTTTTGGCCATAATCAATTTTGGCTTAATTAGGGTTCCGTACCTCAAAAGGAAAAAAACGGAACCCTTATAGGATCACTAGTGCGTCTGTCTGTCTGTCCGTCTGTCACAGCCTTTTTTCTCCGAAACTACTTTACCAATTTAATTTAAATTTGGTACACATGCGTAAGTTTGTGACCCACTTTTGGGGGGTAAATGAGAAAACTCAAAAAATAAAGTTTTTAAAACTATATCGTGTTACATATCAAATGAAAGAGCTCGTTATGAGAATCTCAAATGTATTTTTTTTTGTAGTTTTAAAATAAATAGTTTAGAAGTTATTTAAGAAAATAGCCAAAAAATTACCACCCCCTCCCCTAATTTATCTCTAAAATTTTGGTCTTCACAGAAAAACCTATTAGAATTGTGCAGTCAAGCGTGAGACGGACTTAATTACTTATTTTTGATCCGACCCCTACGGATTTTTTAAAGACATCTCACGTTTCACATAAACATTGTTACATTGTGTAAAATTTGTGTAATGTAACGCGAGCCCGACTCGCACTTGGCCGGTTTTTATTTTTTCTTCGTCGGCATTCGCACGGATGCACGCGCTTTTTCGGAGTATATTAATCTTTACTTGCGCATTTTTGTAATCTTACGTGAGAACTATCAAGACTCCCTTCCCCCTATAAGAAAAAATAAGAAACGGTCGATATATTATATATATACATATATATATTGAACTCTCCCCACCCTAAATTGCCTTACGTAATAAATGAATGGCGCCTTATTGGTCCGACTATCTAGTTTTACGGAAGAGACGGGAAGTTATTTAAAAGCTATACGACAGAAATGAGTAATACCTACCACCAATCACCGCATAAACATTTTACCAAGTAATACAAGTCGCCTTATTGTGAGTCAAGTCTGGAAATAAAAACAAATTCAGTATAATATGTAGCATTGTCTATTACCGGGTAGCACACGTGCCGGGCATATGCCGCGAAGGACCGCGGCCGCGGCCGATCCGTGCCAAGGCTGTCAAATACACGATCATCAATCTTTATTGACGCAGATATGTGGAAAAGCAAACTAGCACGTTTGCTGTTTGTTTTGTATCTGGAATGCTGGCCAAGTATCTTCTTTTTGACCCATTTTATTTAAAGTTATCTTTAGGTACAACTACATTTTTTATATGGGATTGGTTATGTTATTTCTGCTCAAAATACTCTTTCGATCCTAATAGGTTTCCCATTTTCGTCCCTTTTACCAATTACGACAAAGTCAAAAGAAGCGAATATTTTATCAGTCTATGTGCTGATTTAAGAGACGTGAACGTGAGCAAGATCAATCCTACGCACTCAGTAAATTGTACCTCTAACTAAGCTATTGTTTCGTACCAGAAAAGATAACTGGATGAGATAATATGTACATGTGTAAGTAATTGACAGCTAAATGAGATGACGCTGTACGGCTTCATACATTACGCGGTAACTCTGTAAAAAGTTAACGTTTGGCACTTGGTTACTTGATAGTTTTTTGTAAATAATGTCAATCGATCTTGATTTTCCTGAGGTCAAATATATATATATATAGGACTCATGGCATTAAAGCAACACAAAGGTCAGAAATGCGAGTTTAACGTCTGACGCTCGCACTCGACGATTCAAAACGCCTCTAACTAAATGATATTGTAATGTGACGTCACATAGTCTGTTCTAAATGTATAGATCAAGAAAATTGCTATTTTGACCCTGAAATATAGCATTTTTGTATATAGTTGTCGTACAATTTACTTTTTAATAAAATGTAAGGAATATAATGGCACCATTTTCCAATTTTTTTAATAAAAGAAAAAATTTTTTTGAGACTTATTTGGAGCCTTGTATTTTTTTATAATCTCAATATATCTTTTTAAATTCCACTTTTCTATAATGGATGGCTCATTTTCTCTCCATTTAGCTAAATTTTGTTATGATATTCAACATGTGTCAAGTACCCAATTCAGTGACCGCAAACCATATGGCCGCAGCTGGCGTAGTATCAATGGATACAGTCTAAGGAAAAAACGTGCCTCGAAAAATCAAGAAAATTTGATTCTCGAACAGATGGCGCCACTACCTTTGGCCTACTCTCGAATAGATGGCGTTGACGGTTTCGCTTGTTATTTAACAATTTCAACGCATATCAGTGAAAGAACATGGGTCAAAATCATATAAAAATAATTAATGCAAATAAATAAAATCATTTATCCATATATAAATACATTTTATGGTATTTTTATACATCTTCATTTTTAGTTTTAATCGGGTGTCGATCGATAATGTGAATTTACTGTGGCTACAAAATTGACTATCCGTTATTGAGTACCGCGCTGTCCTATTATATCCTCTTTGCTATAGGTAGTATGTAACTAGAAATAACTGTGCCCCCGGAGCACAAGTCTGGTTTCTTTTGAAATAACGCATATCATAACGGTAAAAGAGGTTTTATCTTTATAATTAAGTAAGTGACCACGATTATAAGAGAATCAAACTTTTCTTCTTCTTCTTCTTTGCCTGTCCCTCTTCCCAGTCGGGCCTCCTTGTATGTCTGCGCCAGAGTGCTCTGTTCTGGCTTGTCTGTGTACTCAGGTTCTCTTTCCGGATCTCTTTCTGCATGTCTGACCACCAGGTGTTGGGTGGTCTTCCTCGTCCTCGGGATTGGTTGGGTATATTTAGGGCCTTTTTAACAGAATGGTCATCATCACGTCTAAGGATATGGCCATACCAGCGCAATCGACTTTCCTTTACTTTCTCAACTATAGGTGCTACCTTAAACGATCCCCTGATAAATTCATTTCTAACCTTGTCCAATCGAGTCACTCCTCCCGCCCATCTGAGCATTTTCATCTCGCTTGTGTGGAGTTTCTGTTCGTGTACTTTCTTAAAGGTCCAGCACTCTGCTCCGTATGTCATGGCTGGTCGTACAACCGTTTTGTACACTTTCCCTTTTACTCTGATGGGCATTTTGTGATCGCACAGGACACTCGATAATGATCTCCATTTAAGAAGAGAATCAAACTTTTAATTAATAAAAAGTAAAAAAAAGCTGAAAGGTGTGGTTGTTTCAATTAATTACAATGGTGAACGATCTATTAATATTTACTGATAGAATTGGTCCTTCTCACGTCTCATGAATCACTCTGTATTCACTTTAAGTAAGTATTGCACCATGTCGTAGATCGGTTTAAACTTAGATTAGAATCTTTCGAATAATTTTTATATGCACAGGTGATATAGGTTTTACATACGATATCGTTTCCTACCATTTCTACAACTTCTAGTGACACCAATAACTCCGAAAATCGTCATGTTTCGCGCGTTGTCCCGGCATTTTGCCACGGCTTATGGGAGCACAGGGTCTCAGCAACTAATCCCACTAGCGGAAGCCTCTCGACCCCAATTACAAAGAAAAACCGCAAATCGATGTACAGGTTAGCCGTTTGCCACACGCATACTAGAGGTCAAAACAAAATTTTTGATCCGCAGTTCCTTAAAAAAATTCCCGGGGTGGGGGAGTAGTAAAACATTTTTTTTTTGGTATGGAAAAAAAAATATTTTTTTCCAAAACCTATCGTGTGTGATATCATACGAAAGGGCTTTTTGAAGCGATTCTAAAAATATATCAAATCATTACATTTCGGCCATTTTTTTTTAATTTTAACCAAAAAGAATTTTCGAAACATGGGCTCAAGTTTGGGCTCCTCCAGATACGATATGGCTGATTTTTTTTTGTACAATATACCACAAAATAATGATACGTGATATCCTCATGTCCAACCCCATGAAAGCAATTTTGAAAATAATATCTTTAACATTTTTTTTTTAATTTTTACAAACTGACACAATTTTACATCAATACCAATTTAACGAGACTAATAATTCCCCCCCGGGATTTTTTTTTAGGAACTGCGGGTCAAAAATTTTGTTTTGACCTCTAGTATGTGTGTTGTACTCATCGATTTGCGGTTTTTTAATTAGAACGGCTTACACTACAGGAATTGACGTGGGCACTAGTTTTTACGAAAGCGACTGCCATCTGACCTTCCAACCCAGAGGGGAAACTAGGCCTTATTGGGATTTTAGTCCGGTTTCCTCACGATGTTTTCTTTCACCGAAAAGCGACTGGTAAATATCAAATGATGTTTCGTATATAAGTTTTGAAAAAGTCATTGGTACGAGCCAGGGTTTGAACCCGCGACCACCGGATTCCAAGTCGCAAGCCGCTAGGCCACCAGCGCTTCACCTAACACCAACTCCGAAAATACTTACTAATAAGTAGGTACCTACATAAATTCCTAAATGATTATGTGCCTTTGTTTTACCAATATTTCAATGCGTATCGTCCTCCAAGTTAGGTATTATAACATGTTTTGTGATTGTATTGACGACCCAGACACAGTTTTAAAACTTATTAGGCTTCAACTCCGTGTCAAATTACATATTAGTCTGTGCGGAAACAAAAGAGTCGTGGAATGTATGGGGCCCAACACATTTCACGACTCTGCTCTTCCCGTTTTTACTCTTTGGGAACGGAACCCTAACAATGTATCGGGATGACACGTGAATATGTCCATTATATTATTTAAGTTTGGATTGGCGTTTTCTATTAAAGATTGTCTTATCTTACTCATCTTGGCTAGGACAATAGTCCTAGCCAAAGAAATAACTTGTTCTGTGTCCATGTATAGTCAAATGTATCAAATGCAAATGGCCCATGTTATGAGTGAGTGGTAGCGGTGGTAATGTAGGACGTTTTTTCGAAGCGGAGTGAACTTTTAAATTCTAGGTATTTTAACTTCACGATGCATCGCGTAAGACGTTAAGAATTCCTATATCTATTCATATTTTTGTTACTTACTTTTAAGACTTGCTACAGCTTCAATTCTACTGTGCTGGAACGGTAACACTTGTCGAATACTAATTATGTATCCTGAATAGATAGATTGATCACTTCAGAAGAATGGAGCCGTTGACCTTACTCAGAGGGGCTGGCCAAGTCAAGTGCCACTAAATAATATGTATACGGAAATGATCACGTGACTTTTCTTTCTTATTTGTCATCCCGATATATTTATTTTTACTTTCCGATTGGTGTTTATAACGAGAATTTAGTTACCTATCACCTCGCCCGCGAGATAGACTACCCGCCTTTTTCTAACTGTAGGTATTAATTAAAGAGGGACGGGTAGTTTGTCTCGCGGGCGAGATACTGTCGCGCAACTAACTCCTGTGCTAGCCCGGCTGGGATTGTTATACTTAACTCTCAATTGTGATTCGTGTTATATGCATTTTTTTATTACTATTTATATTCCAAAAAATTGCATATGATGCAGAAATGAACCTGTCATTTTATTTCATAGTAGTAATTTTATTGCCAGGTAAGGTTTTGTTTTTAATTTACCGCTCTATTATCTGAGGGTTCGACCGCCATCTTGGTGAAATCGGACTTCTTTGTTTTTGCTCATTAATGTTGTTCAAAGTGTAATAGCTCAGTAAACTAATGTGGAAGTGTGCGGATAACGAAGAATTAATCTTGATACGAGTTTAACCACCATTCTGGAGGCAACACCAGGTTACCCACGCGGCTCATTTTAAAGTCCAGCTATCGCGTTACAAGAGCTAATAACCGTAGACTGTCTTGTACTAACCGTACAATATTCGTCGTATATACCTATATAGCTCCCGATACTTGACACTGGCTAAATTGTCCCACTGGACTGAAGCCATTTCATTTTAAAAACTGAACTGAACTACTCTATTACCAGAGTTTAAGGGATTGCAACAAAGAGAAGTATAATAAATATAGGATTGCAATAACACACCAATCCAACGCCTGTTTATTAGTTATAGTATCAATTGATTCGGATTTTAAGAAATTGGAACGTAAAGGATTTATTTTGTTTTAGGAACGGAGTTGGATCGTCTAAAGTGGTCTACATAAATATAAGAGTTACGAGTTACATTATAATTTCCTGAGTTCGCCAACCAGACGCAAGTGATCATGAATTATTTTTAGCTCGTGTGGTGCTCATATTAAGGTCAGAAGCCAATTGATCATGACACTATCTTCCATGTTATTATTTTAGGTATAAATCGATTTATATAAAGGGTTCTTCCATTTTTAGGGTTACTTACCCAAAGGGTAAAAACGGGACCCTATTACTAAGAATCCTTTGACCGTCTGTATCTCATGAACCGTGATAGCTAGACAGTTGAAATTTTCACAGATGATGTATTTTTGTGGCCGCTACTATAACAACAAATACTAAAATAAATATTTATGTGGGACTCCCATACAAAAAGCGTGATTTTTTGCCGTTTTTTGCGTAATGGTAATGGTACGCGAATGGTGTACTTATTGCGCGAGTCCGACTCGCACTTGGCCGGTTTTTCAGGACACTTGGTCACTGTCCTATAGAGACAGCTGCTGCTAAGAGGGACAGGGAAATAACACAATATTTAAATAACTACCTTTCTTTGTCCCTCTCAACAGAAAGTGTCCGACAAAACGGTAGAGGTAATAAACACTATTTTAAAATGAATGAATGGGAAAAATATTTATGAATGGGCTTCAGAAAGCAGCACAGTACACAATAGGTACATTATATCTCGCCTAATATTTAATTGATTCCATTGTGTAACGACAGTTAACCATACAAATGTATGACTAAAGCAATGAGTATGTTAGCGAATTATGGTTCAATTAACTATTGTACCTACTACAAACATTGTTGTAGTCACCAAAAAGGAATAACGCAATAAAAACAAATGAAATAATGTACGTAGTAATTTTATTCTATCTTAACAAAACAATATCAAAAGAACACATAAATATATCATTTAATCAGTCAGTTATTCACATCTCTGTTTACCTACGTATTACAGTACAAGTACACGAAATAATTACCTAATAGATTATGTGGACCAAAACGCACCTAGCACATTACTTTAGGATACACTTTTAATAATTTTCTTTTGACATCATCGTCTGATAAGCCGAATAGTACCTACCGATTGCGAACCAATATTTATTTGGTTATTTCTTAAAAGAGGCTTTAATATAAGATGTAGGTACGTACAAACTATATTACTTGCCAACATCTCAACATAGAGTTGAATGATCTTACAAAAGTAAGTATGTTTTACTTAATGGTAAGGCTCTAGCTAGAGTGTATAAAGTGCCCTGCGCATGACAATGAATGAGACCTCTCATCATCGGAACTTATTATAAACTATAAATAATTATGTATAGGTTTGATGCCATCACAACCGTGTTTCTCAAAAATTGTCAAAAATTGTTTCATCACACAGTTCCTTGACGTCCCCGTTTCGAAAATGCATACATTGTATAATTTCGTAACTAATAACTTTTAGAGAAATAATCAGATACCTTTACCTCAGACTTTACCTTACGTATTAGGAAATTAATAAGCCTTTTTCTCTTGTAGCTAACACACTTAATCAAATTTAAGTATAATAATTAGCAAGGTTGCGATAAACCTACTTACATCAATTCAAGTCTATCTATTAGGTAGGCACTAATCAAATAGGTACACACCAATGCGTAGCATTAGCAGTTCCCTAAATATGATTATTAGAATAGTAATTATGGCACGTGTATATATGTGTTATGTAGTTACTGCGAATGTATGTTAATATTTTCAGTCGTCATGCCAGAAGACGATCAAAAGTAATGTACGACTCGTATTTTATATTTAGCATGAAATTAATATTCTAGCTAAGTACTTTTTCTACATTGCATGAACACATCCGACATCATTGTTGTCAAATGTAAATACTATCACCAGCAAATAGTACCTCCAACGTTTAAGTATTTGGTCGCTGTATGCAATACAAACTAATATAGCTATAGATATTACTAACTTACCTATGTATTTACCTACCCTACCTATTAATTATAATTTAAAATGCATCATATAAGTCCATTAATTAGTCTAAATTGCCAATAAAATAAATAAAGTCGATATTGTTCCGAATGCAATAAAAACAATAAGTTGTTACTTATAATTACCTACTCATAAAGCTACATTAATTCCTAGCTTGTGCCCAAAGCCGTTAATACTTAGATCGGATGGTAGAATCCCAAATAGGCACAATTTTAAAACTCAGTAAAGTCCAGAATTGTTCATACGTTAACGCTCATAATCTGCCATATAAACCAGATGATATAGGGTGACTGCTTTAAGTTATTGGCCACTGCATAGTAATTGGCCACTCCTAACAAATCAGGAAGAAACAAGTCAATTGAAGCCATATTGTATGTGGGCAAATAAAAATAAAATGTATTTTAAGACGAAAGTGGACGACCGCCCCGAAACCGCCTTTCCATACAAACGTAGTCCCCAATTTTTGAAAATATTTTGGCACAATTTATGTACTGCCCTGAAAATAATATATAGGTATAATACCTTGCCCTAGTTGCTAAGAGCAGGAAGAAATATAGCATAGATTGGATCTAGAGAGTTCGCGGTGTTTTCGATTTTTGACAACGTTGCGTTCGGCGCTCGAGGTAACAAACTTGGATTATTAATTGGACCAACGTCTTGTAGATATCCATATTACGTAGAGTAAGCGGGCCCAACGCGGGTAAGCTAACAACAACCGTCAAAAAATCTACGATTTTATTGTGTTAAAGTAGCGAATATGTAGTCATATAGATAGGAAATTTATCGAACTTCCATTTAGAACATCGTTTTTTAAGTTTCCGCTTCAAATCTTCGTACAATAGAAGACAAGCAAAGGGTCTGCTAAAACCCGCTTTGCCCAGACTTGGTGACTAAAGTGGGTTGGTGCTTTGGGCAAAACGGGTACTGGTTGGGAAAAGCGGGTATATTAAAATTAAATGTATATAACTTATATTTAAACAAAATATATAATCACAAAATTGTCACATAAACATTATATTAAAATAATCACTACCAAACGGTATCATGAAATAAAATATAACGTCATTGAATGTCCTAAACTACTACCGTTTGGAATTTTGATTTCGGTAAGATTTCGATGCGAATCTAACAATTCTAAGTTACTTCATTGTATTTTACCTAGTATATTTACTTTATTGTTGTTTAATAACAGTCGTATCAGCATTTCGTCATATTCTAGAGATCTTTGAACCAATATATGTAAATGTGATGCTTCATTACATGCTAACTTAGTAAGCGGGTGGCTACCCTCTTTGCCCTCCTACTCGCTTTGCCTAAAAACCACTTATTGACATTGACAAGATACCTTTGAAATACGAACAGAGACGTGAATGCATTCGATCTCATTTAAATATTAAATCTGGCTTAAATCATACAGTAACACTGCTAACTACTTAGTAATCTGCTAAGATATCCAATCAGGCAAAACTTAACTACCTTGATTTTTTTTAAATAAAAACATAACAAAACTTTCGGTCGGTCTCTTACGGCGCATCCATACATTCACAATACTGTTACATACAACGATGTATAGGCGGCTTACCCGCTTTTCGCCTGGTTACCCTATATCGCTCGACATTATTACATATATTACATAACTACTGTCGCTACTGAATGCCCCTTTTTGCAAGAAATATTCTTTACGTACAACCACAGATTATATAATAGTTGTACAACACATTTCCAATTTCTTCCGGTTGAACGTAAATTTTGTGACAATGATTTACTTAGGTAGGTACAGATAACTGCTATACTTGATACTAACGCATAAAATATAGGTAGCCCCTAGACTGTATATTAAAGATCTTACGGAGAAAATGATTTTTGGTAGCACAAACGTCTCAAGATTATCATACCTATATATGTACCTACAGGGGCTAAAGGTAATACTAGTCAGTTAGTTGTATTTTTACTTTATACTTGTTATTGTTAGGTATTCAAAAATAGATGAATAACAATAATATATATATATATATATATATATATATATATATATATATATATCAACAGAGAACGTAGTATAGTCAAATAATTTCCTGTGTGTGCAAACCACAGTACCTAATGTACCTATGTTTAAAATTTTCAAATGACGTTCGCATTAAACGTACCTTTTGACGCCGACGCTTAAAATTACACTGTATAATGCCGTCATGTAGGTACCTATATAAAATATCTAATTACAAAACTTAAACTGATAAACTGATGACTGCACAGTAGAGCATCATTACATTACAAGATCACGACTGTTGATAACTAATAATATTAATTACTTAATATTAATTTAATACGTTAGGTACCTACTGAACATAGACATAGGTACCCAGGAATACCGGTGTACCGGTATCTAGTTATCACAATTACAGTAAGTTTACATATTTTTTATTATCCTAAAATAATGATACTTTTAGGTTAACATAATCTACAGTAAATATATAAGTGAAATACTTTTCTAATTTCATTCTACTTATGAAAAGTAAGTTATGTTAGTAGGTACTTACACTTTTTGTGACAGCCTATAACCGTCCGGTTTTTGTTTCTTTAATATCCGACTCAAAAATATGTTATTTATTGTATTATCTAATAAGTAAGTAGGTGATCGAGTGTTATAAAGGTACTTACGTTAAAACTTTGAGTACATAAATTAAACCAACAAATAATTCCGCATTACTCGTATTAATTTAAACACCCGCATAGAAATGGTATAAGTAGGTCTGTCTATCGCCAATGAGTTTAGTACACACGAGGTATGAACATGAGGCAATTCATTTTTAGGGTTCCGTGCCCAAAGGGTAAAAACGGGACCCTATTACTAAGACTCCGCTGTCCGTCTGTCTATCAGCAGGCTGTATCTCATGAATCGTGATAGCTAGACAGTTGAAATTTTCACAGATGATATCTGTTGCCGCTATAACAAATACTAAAAAGTACGGAACACTCGGTGGGCGAGTCCGACTCGCACTTGGCCGGTTTTTTAATAAATTTGATTCGACTTTTGTAATTTAAAAGCTATCTACAGATTACATGGCTTAAGTTTTAAAATACGCACTTGTTTGTCTAAATATAATTTGAAGTCGCGACATAAAAAAACTAAATTTACTTATTTTAGTAAATGATATTACTGGAGTTAAGTAGTTCAAAAGTAGGAGTGAGATTATTGATAATAATATATAATACTTTTATGGCGTGTAATGTATCATAACGTACAGTCACCTGCAATAATATGTTACATAACGAAGGCCGCAAAAATATCGGACACGATATCATTCGTACAGTGTAGTCAATAATGTGTTACTCTTCGAAGGCCGCAAAAATATATGACACGCTCTTATGGCTC
The DNA here is from genome assembly GCF_947568885.1 of Cydia strobilella. Classification (NCBI taxonomy): domain Eukaryota; kingdom Metazoa; phylum Arthropoda; class Insecta; order Lepidoptera; family Tortricidae; genus Cydia; species Cydia strobilella. The sequence continues at coordinate 10,745,768 of NC_086068.1, read as the reverse complement.
TACGAATAAGATCGTATCAGATATTTTAGCGGCTTTCGTTGTGTAACATATTATTGCAGATGACTGTAGAACCATAAAAGCGTGTCACATATTATTACAGGTGACGTACATACGTAAGTACGTGTAGGCACAACTATAGTATTTTTTGATTTCTAGCTGGCCCCGAACGGCTTATCCTTTGTTTATTGTTAAGTAAAACGGCACGTGCTACTAATACCTGTATAAAAAAACCGGACAAGTGCGAGTCGTGATAGACAGACAGACGGACAGTGGAGTCTTAGTAATAGGGTCCCGTTTTTACCCTTTGGGTACGGAACTCTAAAGTAGAATTGCACGGATCATTGCACGAATGGAAAATATTTTGCGAGGCTGTGTGTGGTCCGTCCCTCTACGGTTATTAAATGCCGGCAAGTCGAACGCTACAAAAGTCTAAAGTGTGTCAACAAGATGCGTAACAAAGGCACGTTATCGGAGAGCACACCTACACTGGTTTATTAAGCGTTGGAATAGCCCGCGCTCAGGTGCCAATTAGAATTACATGACCCTTTTTTTTCAGGTAGTGGCACGTGCCGTTTTACTTAAGAGGCCGGTGTCGATTTTAGTCGCAAAAATGTAAAATTGATAGATTTCGTCGATGAAATTGTACAACTTTTGTTACCAAATTGAAGTAACAAGTACTGGTTTCTATTAGCACGTCTTCTTATCTTGCCTTTTATCAGATCAATTTTTTTTAAACAGACTCACTAAATTAGTAATGATTTTTTTTCTGAAGGACGTTTAGGTAAACGCGCGTAAAGCACTGATTTTGTCGCTCTTATTTGTAAATTTCGTAAAGTTTGGACTACTAAAAATGGTAAATTTTTATTACACATATTCTGTACTTGACCTTTATCAGATAACATTTTTGTTATATGACTTAGAATTCGAGGAAATGAAAGTTAAACGAATTCAATTTTCTTCAGAAATTACTTCAAAAACAAGTTACAATTTCTCTGAAAATCGACTTAATTTCAACGTTACTTGGATTCTTGAACAATCTACAACATTTGCTGAAACTATTTTTATACATCAATTTGTATAATTTACCACCATAATTTTTTGATGAATTTTTAAAAACTGCCCCTTCTCTTCATATATTACCGGTGACGCACGGTCGCGACCTCATTATTAAAAGGCAAGATGAGAAAACGTGCTAATAGAAACCAATACTTGTTATTTAGATATTACGTAACAAAACGTGTATAATTTCAACGACTAAATCTATCAATTTAAAATTTTTGCTCCAAAATCGACTACGGCCTCTTAACAATAGACAAAGGATTATCCGTTCGGGGCTAGCTTGAAATCGAAACACTATACCTACCTACGTTCTTTTTTGTCTCCCCATATAGTGCCGTATCACAGTCTACCAGACATGAGGGGGCCCTGGAACAGTAGAGTACGAGTACAAACTACTTACCCGATCAAAACTTGTCGCTTAAAAACGAAATCTTTATTTAGGTACTGGAATCCTACTTCTCCTAAAAGGAACCGAGATCACACTCCTATCGATAATCTTGTGTTCTTTTTTGTTCCATTAAGTACACATTTTTATTGACTATTCCAACAAAATAAGGAGTATAACTAACCAGTCAACCAAATTAAATTCCAGCCAGTGTTAATAAAGTCGTATAGTTCCTTTGCTATATTAAAATTGTCATCGTCACTGCATGAGTGGCCTGGAATTCATCGTGATTGACCATACCGTCCTATTTGAAATGTTAACATCACTCATTTTAGACTCCAAAATCACACACTACATTGCATCGTGCGATTTACCATAAATATTGATATGATTTCATTTTAAGCACCCCAAATTGAATTGCATGCATGTCTAATAGATACCACTTAATAGTGGTCTCATACATTTATCTATTATAAGAGGGTATGTTTGTTAACTAGGATTTTTCTTCTAGTAAAGCGTAAAGGGAAGCGTCGTTTCTTCTTGGCGCCTAGCTGCAGGAGGAGGTTTCTGGCCTCGGCGAGGGTGGCCGGCTCCACGTCCTCCACGCCCGACACGAACCCGCTCTCGGGCCGGGAGAGCGCCGGCGTGGACGGCAGCCGCGAGAACCAACGATCTATCTTTGCACTCGATGACAACTGTTTTAAATTAAAACAAAAGTACTTGTTGTTAATTTACATGCTTAAATAATTCAGTTAGTTCATATGCGCTATCTACATATACTATACACTATAGTTGCACAGGCATCTTGAATGTAGGTTAGACGTGAATACACATTTCTCTTATTAAGTTGATTTTGTTATCAAACTCTAAGGAGCGAATATGTAGATCATACTCAACTTTTACTATAAGGCCAGCAATTCCAAAAGAATATGATTGAAGTTTGAATTTATGGTTGGCATCTTAGTAAAAGTTGTTCAGTATTAGGTAGGTCCCTACGTATTCAATGTATGGTCATACATAACAAAAATCATCCTGTATATTTATTATCTTTCTTGTCCATAAGGCTGTTACGTGGTTTAATCAGCACCAAATACACATACTTACTTATTTCTATTGTAATACAGGGTGCGTAGCTAACGTGCAATCGTTAACGCTCTGTAGTGAACGCTACGCAACTGTCACTTTCGCACTAATGGGGAAGAGTGATACAGAGTGATGGCTACGATACGCTACGGAGCGTCATAACGATTGGCACGTTGGCTATGCGCCCTGGTGTGTTACCGTACAGTAAGTGCTGACTGTACGATCGACAAATTTCTAATATTCTACTGATATGGTATCCTACTTTCCGACTAATATATGTATATTACCTATTTATTTAAGTAATGGTTTAAAACTAGTGAAATAAGGAAATATTGGGGCCAGACTACACTTGTATGGAATTCTTATACTGTCCCTTTTGCCCCGAGCAAAATGAACTATGTTCCTTTTACCCAAAATACATTGATTAGGTTTTTTTATTACTTATATCTATGTATTGCAGGTGGTGGTGCCTACACCTAGGAGCCATTACGTATAGATTAAGCCATCTTAAATTTGACGGTATCTATTAGTCTATTATTAAGGGTTACCTATAACCTTAATAATAGACAAATAAATACCGTCAAATCTAAGATGGCTATATCCATATGTAATGGGTCCTCTACACGATGGGCCATCATACTGGCCCACTAAGATGGGTCAGCGTGTAGAGAGGGTAGTGGTGTCGGATGGCTTTAGACGCGCGGCGGTGGGATGGCGATGGGATTGCTCGGTGTCATTTTTTCGTCTATACATCAAAGGTAGTTGACCAGCGATGATGCGTACGCATCTACGCGTGGCCCATTCCATATTAGTGCGTGCTCTCAACCAACGCATGGCCATCGCGCTGGTCCAGCGCTGGGCCATCGTGTAGAGGAGCCATAAAATTTTCTTGAAAGCTCTATATAATCATTAATCACCTAATATTTTTTTTTAGATTAGCCGTCCTATTTATTTAAACGTAATTTTTTATGTTTACCTGCATGGTTTACTTTCAACAGCAATGGGAAGTGAGCCAGCGATGCTCAAATAGTTATATTATAGAATATTACAGTGAAATAATAAAACATCAGCAAGTAGTTTATTCTTTATTTCCAGGTTTGCGTCCAAAGCTTCACATTTAAAATATTTAGAATTTGGTATACATTGATCAAGTTTTAGTATTAGGTACCTATAGGTATTTAAAAATTATTGATATATTCAGAGGAGCACTTCCACCGCTCTAATAGTATCTTCTACAATTTCAAACAACTGTTCTATGATAAATATGATAGTTTTTAAATTAATTCACAAAAAACTATGATTCTAACAACAAGTCGCTGGATCTAACTCTAGAACGATCATTGATTGATATGGCCATTTACGTAAGTATTGTATTTTACTACTATCTGCACAACTTTTGTTTGTATTTTTTTATTTAGATATCTACTGGCAAGCATAAAAAATCTGTCCAAAAAGGAATAATTTGCTTTTATAACAATAAACAACAAACATTTATAAGAAATTGTTCACTTATAGCTAACATTGGCCGTAAACCAATCATTGCTAAAACACTATGATTCTATAAACATCTCTCTGGACCATTCGCTTTACTTTTCCGTAACCTGCTCCTTGATATTCTTGACTGTATTCTTTCATTTAAAATAAGTTATGATTACATGACTAACAATACAATAAAGACAGCAACTATTTAATGGTAGGTGGTAGGTATAAGATGAGGCCGATTTAATTCAGTTCGTGTTAGCAATCCAAATATCTTACAAGTTTCCTTTTCTGATCTGTATAAAACTTGTCAACAAACCCAGGCCGAGTGGAATACTGTCCACCAATACCAATACAGGGTGATTTACGGGTCGTGGAGCAAGAGCACAAGACATCATTTATCATTTATTATTATATTATTACTTCAATCACTGAATTACATAGAGACAGAAGCTATTATACAGAGTGTCACCTAACCCTAGTTTATTTAAGTTTTTAGTTTTAAGTATTACATTTAAATTTTAAATTTATGTTATATGATAAAGTATGACTTGCATACGAAACAAAATTCTGTTGTACAAATGTAACTGGTTCCCCGCGATACAGGTGCAACCTAGTGCGGGGGCCCCTGGTAACTATGTTTTGTAAATCTGTTTGTGAAATAAACTATTCTATTCTATTCTATTATATCATACAGAATTCAAAGATGAGCCTAATGATGTTATTAATTATTGTTTATCACCAATATTGATGATTATTTTTCAGATGATAAGAAGAAACCAACATTTTTGCATACAATGTGGTCAGTGACCACCAATCCATCTGTCAGATTATGCGATTTTGGTATTGAAAGGTAGTGTAGATATTTGCTGAGAGGGTGGAATGGATTTAGCCGAGTTTGAAGTTAAGCGACATATGATAATGTGGATTAGTTACAGAGTCAGAAAAGTGGTTCTGAATCACGACCCAGAAATCATCCTGTATATATTGACATCGATATTGATTACTTATTTAACATTTACCAATTTGATTAATCCTATAACGGTGTCAGTGTTCCTCTCTCAACTCGACTGCGTCATGAACACACCGCTGCTCGATAGGTAAGTACTTAGTGCCTTATACCTCACTGAATACAAGTTAAAGCATTAAGGCGAGTCGCCTCTGAGTAACTCCAGTCTTCATTGTTTACGCATATTATAAAAACTTACTTAAAAGTTCTCTACGTCAAAGTCATCGGAAAGAGCAACTATACTAAACCTATGTTGTTAGTACATAGTCAGTCCAGAGTCAGCAATGCAGTCGAGTACCTATTAATTATGTCTTTTGTATTTGATATGCATACTTAGCTGCATATTGATATATTAACCAGCAACTACAAAGTTTTCGTAATGTAGTAAGGTCACAACGCTGCTGTCTGTAACAGCTAAATACCTATCGTTTCAGTCGACGGTCTAAAAACGACGAGTTAAAACCATTTGCAAATTCGGTGCGCCAAGCATAAATTAATACATATTTATAATATTTTACCAGGTTTTACAATAGGGTATTTGACTACTAGTCAAATCAGTTTCTTTTTTCGAACTGTCAAAACGATTTTGCTACTATGGAATTTATATAAGACATTAGCTTATGAAGTCACAATCAAATTACCTACTCTTTATAGTTTTATGCAGGTTTTAAAATAGCAATTGTGTCTAAAAATAACTGCTATCTACGTTTTTCTATTAATCTTCTGGTGCTTTATTTCATGAGTGACGTAGAATAATTTATTTTAAATACAGTCAAATACCCTATATCAGTTTATAACTAAAAGTAGAATAAAGTATAAATCTGTTTGACAAGAAATTAACTTAACAATAGATAAGAATAACCCGTCGTCTCATATCGTGTCGACTAGTTCAGAAGAATATTAGATGTTGCTATGTATTGATAGAATAACCCGACCAAGTTAAACCATAAAATTCTGACCCGATGCCTTAACTGGAGTAAAAACTGCTTTGTTTACGAGATATCATTTATTTTTCACAATTAACAAATAAGTAAAGTACTTGTTAATATCATCTTATAACATAATGTTATCATCGTACACCACGTAGGTACCTTCTTTTAGTGTCCGTTATGAATTGTGTTTTTGGCGCGATCTATGACAATGCTTAAAAAGCTACTAAACTAGTTGCATTAGGTACTTATTTCATAACTAATACCGTCAAGAATACATGGTTAAATTTAAATCATGTCGGGTTATTCGGGCCCACGGTGCACATTGTGGATGAATTTTGGCACCATTTTTATTATATAAATATTTTGAATTTCTTTATAAATATAACTATCACACGTTTCACTTCGAAAATGCGTTTTAAGATCTTGCTAATGGACCGAGTAGATATAAATAATATTTAGTATATTTATAGGTTCCACTATAGAACAGGGACGCTAATTTTTTACTATAAATATCCTTTAAAATTGATAGTGTTACTTTCAGATTATTTTGCTGATATAATTGTATTTATTCAGCCTCACAATCACTACAAGTAGGTAATCCAATATGGATACAAGGGCAACAAACTATTGCTCACAGTATACCTAAACATGACTTCGTGTACGTGTAGTATTTCAAAACGATATGCCAACGAGTAATAACCATTATCCTGCTCTCAGTCACTAGGATCCACAGTAGCACTCCAAAAATTTATTGTTAATTAAACTAAAAACAATTATTTTCGTTGAATTTTATGTAGGTATGTTTGCTACGGTGACGTAACGACCCAAAGTGAGTTCTGGCCTTCTGGCCTCCGACACCAGATCACGTCATGCCTCTCGGTCTTGCGATAGCTCTCACCAGTTGCCATGGCCGAGGATGAGTCCAATCTGGCGTCTACGCTTTCTTCACGGCACGACCCTCTCCCATTCTGTCTCGTGAGCAACATCCGTGGTACCCGTATTTTGGAATTGTACAGATTACAGACATTTTAATTATTGCAGGCTTATGATTTATTACCTAATGCTTATATTTGTATATTTTTATGCCATTAATAACATATATTTCAAATTTATTAATATACACAATATAATTTGGGCATTAATTTAATACCTGCTTACGGCTTTGTACTTCTTTGTTTGCCTTATAAAGGTGCTAACAAATTAGCTACCGATATCTTTACAGTTGATAGTACTCGGCTCCTGAAGTATATGTAAGTAAGAAACATTATAGGTTTTATGATGTTATTTTGAGAAAATTGGAAAACAAATTTGCTTTGTAAAAAAACTCTGTTAATGAGATAATTAAATGATACCTCATTGAACAGATTCTAAAACCTCTTTTAAATATAAAACTTAACTGGCCACTTCACGTTGATAAATCAAATGACACGTTGACAATGACATTTAAGACACACAAGCAGTTAAATACATGATGATTCTTTTTTAGATAGAATTATAGTATATTTATTTTGTTCGGTAAATAAAATAAAAATTATATGAAATTTTCTTAATTTCTATTAAAAGTTAATTGTTCTAGTGTAAAGTACCATCTCGTAAAATTTCTGTAGCTAATTTGTTAGCACCTTATATATAAATAATAAAATAATTTCAAATTACAACATTCTTTATTTACAAAATTATTATTATTACATACTTATTGTAAACGGGTGTGAAAAGACAGGATTTTCAACGTCAAGGACGTTTTTTACCAATAATCCAAATATGAACATTTTACATCATTTTTAGGGTTCCGTACCCAAAGGGTAAAAACGGGACCCTATTACTAAGACTCCGCTGTCCGTCTGTCCGTTTTTCCGTCTGTCCGTCCGTCTGTCCGTTTGTCCGTCGGTCACCATGCTGTATCTCTCATGAACCGTGATAGCTAGACAGTTGAAATTTTCACAGATGATGTATTTCTGTTGCCTGTTGTATATTAAAAACAGAATAATATAAATATTTAAATGGGGCTCCCATACAACAAAAGTGATTTTTTTACTGTTTTTTTCCGTAATGGTACGGAACCCTTCGTGCGCGAGTCCGACTCGCACTTGGCCGGTTTTTTATTTGAGTCCCTTGTTAGTTTTTCAATTGTGCACTTGTGAAATCAATTTTTACTCGCCTAATTCAGAGAAAATCAAAGAAAACCAGCAATTTTCTCGATAACCATCCTTAAAACGGGGTCGATCGATATACATAAGAAAAGAAAGAAAGGGGTGAATAGAATTATTTAGTTTTAGTTGTCATAGACATCGAATTTATTAACTAGTTAAGCCTAATTGAATAAAACATATACATATATGTATATATCTCACTTTCACGATTTTTACACATTATTCTTCGAGACTACGGGGACAACGCCGTACTCGATACGTCGGAGGTAAATCTTAAAACTTAAATACGCGATTAAGTCCCGTTTCCAATTTACATTTGAAATAGACAAGGGAGGGGTAAAATTAAATGGGGAGAAAATACATTTTATACGATTTGCAGACGACATCGCGGCGTTTGCAGAAACTTCAGCTCAACTAGAACATCTAATGTCTACTGTAGGTTATAGGTTTACCTGTCTTTCAGGAAACTAAATATTTTCTTTTATGCCGTTTAGTACAGCTTTGATGTCTACCGTTCTCCAATTCTCCCTCAATTGCTCATAGGTTAACTGGAAGAGATCCCTGAAAGGGATAAGTTCGCCTTTGTACAAATGATGCGTTTTTCTCTTGTTTTATATGTTTGTTTTTGTACAATAAAGAGTTTTACTACTACTACTACTACTAATGTTAACAATGGACACAGTATTTAACTAATTAGGCTTAAAGATAAACATAAAGAAAACTAAGACCCTTACAACTTCAAAATGCAAAACTAATCATCCTCCAATAGTTCTCAACAACATCCCAATTCAGCAGGTTGAAAGTTTTAAATATTTAGGTAGCTTAATTACCAGGGACTCCAGGTGCACACCAGACATCGTTGCAAGGATTGATATATGGCAAAAAAGCTTTCAACCACAAGAAACAATTATTGAAATCCCGTTTATCATGTAAAAGCAAGAAGCTACTGATTAAGGTGTACATCTGGAGTATAGCCCTTTATGGAAGTGAAAAGTTCATCACACAAATATATGCCCTTATCGGAATTCGAACCCAAGACAGTCGACTTTGCAGGCAGTAAGTAGGCCAGACCGGTCGTCAATAAATTAGTTATCTCAATTTGTAGTATTATAAAACAACACCCTGAATGTTAAACTACGTCATTTTTGCGTCAACGTCAAGAAATGTACGGGAGAGGTGGGCATGACGGGATACTTAATGTTTCAAGTCCAATAAAACTGAAAATGCTATTCTTTTTATGTTATTTTTAATTTTATCTTTGGTAATCAGTCTTTCATAATCAACACTTACTAGGAACTCTATTGTTAGATAATTAAATTAAAAATAAATTAAAATGGCCGAAAGTGCCTTCTCACCATCTTGCCCCTAGGTATGGTAAGATGGGGAACCCCTACGGGACAAGATAAGAATGATTCATAGAAATATTATATTTAGGGCCTAAACAAAACTTCAATTTTTGGCTATTGGGTCCCGATGGACTGATAACTTCTCACGAACTGTTTTACTTTTATTTCTTAAGTCGTCTGAGGGACAGAAAATGTGTTTACAGCTAACATGTACCCCATCTTCCCTTTATAACAGCATCCACCGCTTTTTTCTTGGCCTCTAACCACTCTCCTCTATTTGACTTTCTTTTATACTTTTTCACCGTTCTACAAGAGAAGAATAAATAAATTCAAATCCGCAATTCTTCATCAGTTTATCACTTTAAAACTACGACCGTCAAGATGTACCCCATCTTGCCCCATGTGCCTAATGAAATGCGAAAGTTTTTTGTTAAAAAAAACCGTACTTGAAACCAAACAAGTCCTTAGCTGTTGGCGTAATTGCTGGGCCACAGGAATAAATTAATAGTATATATGTGCTGGTGATAATAAGGAAACAAACGCAAACCAAATAAACACAAAAACCGGCCAAGTGCCAGTCGGACTCGCGCACGTACCATAATACCATTACGCAAAAAACGGCAAAAAAGTCACGTTTGTTGTATGGGAACCCCACTTAAATATTTATTTTATTATGTTTTTAGAATTATTTAGAATCATTTATTCATCAATTGTGCATTACAGGTAATGAATACAGTTAGTTATAGTTTGTTATAACGGCAACAGAAATACATCATCTGTGAAAATTTCATCTGTCTAGCTATCACGGTTGATGAGATACAGCCTGGTGACAGACGGACAGACAGACAGACAGAAAGCGGAGTCTTAGTTATAGGGTCCCGTTTTTACCCTTTGGGTACGGAACCCTAAAAATAACAAGGAATATGGCAAAAACAGTTTTTTTGCAAATAAATAATTAACGACACCATTTGTCTAGCCGGTCACTGTGCGAACTGATTGCTATGATGGCGACGCATCGTCATGCGTTAACGGGATTCTGATGGTTGGTCAGTCGTGTCGCCATATAAAGCCGCTACCCCGTCTCGTCTTGCCCCTCTCTCCCCTACATAAGATAGTGATTAGATACACCAAATAGGTGAAAAAACGCCTCAAGCGTAAAAGAAACCACCAAAAATCATTTTATGTCGGATTACAAGCCTGATTTAGCTATGAATACTAATACCCCCTTATTCGTAAAACTTTACGAGCCTGAATTAGTTAAATTATGTTTTATCCTTTTCTTACAAATACATAAGTCAAAATGACAGACAAAGACAAACGATTCGTATAGCTAATTCAATGACTATTAATCATATTAATCACATTATTTAATTTATTTTAACTTAATTTATTATAAATATGTGTTATTAATAACGTAATAATATACAAATATAAGCATAGAGTAATAAATTAATAAGCCTGCAGTATTTGAAACGTCCGTAATATGTACAATTCCAAAATACGGGTTATACGGGTACCGCGGATGTTGCGCCACATAATCTCGTATGTCAAGGTGTTTCGGCTGAAAGCGCCCTGGCAGACTTATATATTCCTGAAGAGAAGGTTCATATCTACCGACTGGAATTGGTTTCATGCTGGTATCAGATGGGTTAATTTAGGGGTCCTGATGGTCACCTTTGAGAGCGTATGCCAAGCACTTCCGGCAGGAATCATACTGGCAGATTTCGCTTTTCTGTATCTACCAGTAAATTTCTAACTGATGCCATAGCTTTTATTGCAGTATCAGATGGGTTAAATGACCCCCCCTTTTTCGCACCGGAAGTGGCTATTTTTTTTGTACTTTCGGCTAGTTCCGCCGTGGCAGACTATCAAATTCGGACTTAGCATCAGTTTTATGGGAAACCATTGTGCATCTCATCGCGGTATCACGTTGGTTCGAAACTTTACTGCCGGCTCTCCAACCATCATTCCATTGAGCCCCTTTATAGTTTCTCCTTGGTACAGACTCAGCACAAGAATTTAAATATGTAGAAATCTTTATAATAAGGTGATCACTTCCTAGTGATTCTTTCATAACGTTCCAATTAAATGCAAAATAAATATCAGTAGATACTATAGAAATATCTGGAGACGACTCCTGTAACAATCCATTGACTAGGCGCACTCTTGTGTGTCTATGATCATTAAGAGAAACTAGATTACAGTCCACAAGAGAATCATATATTTGAGTTCCGCGAGTATCCGTTTTATATGACCAGTTGGTGTGATGGCCATTAAAGTCGCCCATGATAATCACGTTATGTTGCACGATTGAAAAAATAAAATCCCAATCACTCTGCTGAGTCACTACGGAAGACGGACAGTAAATTGAAATCACGTTTTTAATTTCATCACAATTAAACACTTTAACGTAAACGACTTGTACACCAGGATTAGGGTGTTGAACACGACAATGCTCAGACTTGATCGATTTATGCGTAAGGATTGCAACACCACCATATCCATCCGATCTGTCCGCCCTATATATATTATAATTACTAATGCGAAAATAACAGTCTGTATGTAACCATGTTTCACTAAGAGCCGCTATATGGATCTTCTCCTGAATAAGTAGATTCTCAAACGATACTAACTTTGGTCTAATACTTTGCGCGTTCCATTGCAACATGTTAAGTCTGCACTGCTTTAAGTTGCTAGCCATCTGTGGCGTTAAAAAAGGATTTTAAGCAGGACATGTCAAGTATATTTCTTCATAACAAAAGATAAAAGTAATTCTAATCCAGTTTGAACTCCCAATTTTATTTTTTCAACAATCGTCAAGTTTTTCATGAATATGATATCTTTTAACTTATCAATTAATGAACTAAATTTTAGTTTATTTTCACTTACTTCCTTGGGTTCGCTCGTTATTTCTGGTAGAACGTCATTGTCATCAGTTTCCATATTTGATAAGTTTTTATCAGATATACTGTCATCTTTTTCTCTCACTTCAGGCTTTCTGTGTGTATTAGGTTTAGTACGGCTTGTCTTTTTATGTGATGATACATTATACTTTTTACCTGGGGCATCACTATGACTACGAACTACAGCTTGGGTCGTCACTATTTTTGCATATGCTGGTTCGATTATCGCAGACTCCACTGTTGATGTTTCAGCCACTGACGTCGTCTCAGTTGTCCTAAGCGTCGGAGGAAAGTTTTCCTGATACAATGATGCCGCCGGGGCTGGCGGGCTGCTAGAACCTGGTTCGTATTTATTCAACGCCTTTTTATACGTACAGTTAAATTCAGCCATAATCTTCCATATGTTTCTTTCTTTTTGGTAGTACGGACAAATTTTGTCTAGAGCCATGTGATTTCCTGAGCAATTGCGACATGTGAATACAGTTGTTTCGCAATTCATGTCCTTCACACTTAGGACAAGTACATTACATTTTTTAGAACACGTTTTCTTTGTATGTCCATATCGCCAGCAATTGGCACACTGTGATACCGGAAATAGGTATGGTTCAACCTTTACTCGCATTTCATGTATATAAACGTAAGGTGGTAATATGGGGCCTTTGAAACATACACGTACGGTCTCACTGTCCTTCCATCCTGATTCATCTGAACCTTTTCTACTTAATCTTTTTACTGAAACTATTTCTACACCGCATGTCATTTTTCATTTAAATCTAAATCCACATCTTTTATAATACCATAAGAAACACCAACCTCGTATGTTTTTTGGCACTGCCAGCCCAACTCCTCGAGTATAACAACCTTGGAAATAAGGCGCTCAGCGCTGGTTTCATTATCAAATTGGACAAGCACCTTATATGAATTAACGTACCTGACTCTAATGATACCTAGAATATCATGACTTTTGAATAGCCTCGCTAGCGCAAATTGTTTCGGCATCTTATCTTTGCAAGTAATGCTTATTTCTGTGCCCACGGGTAAGTCTGGGTTAAACACATAACGGCGTTTTGGATTTTTGGTAACTAATGTCCATTCATCGTCCTTCTCCTTCCTCTTAGCAGCATAGGAATGATCTGTCGTCATGACACTCATATCTGTATCAGTACTAACCTTAGGAAACTGTCTCGCCTTAAGCTTTTTAACCTTGACCTTAGGTGACCCTAGGCCATCTGATGAATTCGGTTCACCATTATCAGGCGTAATTTCCTCTAAATCGCAGTCCATATCACGTTGTATTAAATCCATGGAATCATTTTGTAGGCATATCTCTGAGCTATTTACGCGATTTGTAGCTTCATTTGCGCCATTATCTCTATTGAGGGACATTGGTTTCGGATCCCGACTGTAACAGTCGGGACCGCTTCAAATTTATGAAAAACCAGTAGAAAGTTAATAATTTACTAGTATTTTAAAACACAAATAACTGAAAGACACGAGTTAATTAAATATAAAATTAATAATTTTACAAAAGACTTTTTAAAACTCGTCTTGCCGCCTTTAAGTTTTTATTTTTTTCGTGATGGAGACTATATAAGGCGCAGCATTTAAAAAGGGCGCCGTATTTTGTCATACCTAAACATTTTTTATTGCATTCATGTCATGGAGACTATATAAAGGAGCCAAATCTCTATGTACGAAAAGTGTCCATCAAAAAACAGTAATTAGGCGGCGCCACCATACACCGAAATACAAACAAAAACAACCTACGTACATAGGTCGGGTTATTTGTTGCCTTATATGGTTCATGTTATACTCATGTCCCAGAGCCTAACCAGCGCCACCGGAGAGATAAGGAACTATTATTTAAAGATGAAAGCGGTCTCTTTTGCAACAATTCTGCCATAAGAGATTGGCATCCTTTCTATACCATCCATAATTCATGTACTTACAACCTAGGAGGATATAGCCAACGGAGACGCCACGTCTGTAATTTGCTGTACAAAAAAGTCTGCCAATTTTTGCGGGGGAGGGGAACGTCAAATGTATACGTAAAGGGCCCTCCAGACTCGTGCGCGAAGCTGCGAACGCGAGAACGCTGGAAATTGACTTACATAATTGACTGACAGTAAATAATAACAAAAAAACCTATATTCATCTTTTTCTTTTGGGTGCTAGTACTAGTGTAAGACAAACATTGTATGATTTTTATGTTTGAAATGAGACAGTCCTTTGACAATGACAATACATACTATACAAAATAACATTATAGGTAACATGTGAAACATGTGTGAAACATAAACCCAGACATGGTGTAGCTACTAGCAAAAAAAATTTGTTTGAATGGGCAATTTTTTTAATAAACGCTGAAAATAACAAAAAAAATACAATATTGCCATGCTTTAATCTTAAAATTAAAACATGACATTATTTTGAAAAATTATGAATCTAGTATAACTGGATCGGTCATCAGGGGGGGGGGGGATAGTCTTATGTATCTTTCAGTAGGAGTAGCAGAGAAAGCGCTGTTATTGTTTGGCCTTACTGTTTCACTTTTTTTTTATTCCCCACCGTAAGTTTAGTATGGTTTATGGTGGGCTACAAATCTGGCTTTTCTACTTCCATATTTTTATAAATAAACGACGCGGTTGCCATATGTCTATTGTTAGCACATTCTTAGGGTTTCGTACTCAAAGGGGTAAAACGGGACCCGATTACTAAGACTCCGCTGTCTGTCTGTCTTTCAACAGGCTGTGTCTCATGAACCGTGATAGCTAGACAGTTGAAATTTTCACAGATGGTGTACTTCTGTTGCCGCTATAACAACAAATACTAAAAACAGAATACAGAATAAAATAAATATTTAAGTGGGGCTCCAATATACGTGATTTTTTTTTTCCGTTTTTTGCGTAATAGTGCCCGAGTCCGACTCGCACTTGGACGGTTTTTATAGTATAGCTCATGTATAGCTATATAGCGAAGGTACTGGCTATCTATATATATATCTATTTATACTGTGTCAAGCAAGACGCAAAACAAGATCTCGCCAAGCCATTCGTTAGGCTGTCTGGCATGTCTCTGTCTGCAGTCTGCAGTGGTCTTTTTCTAACCTCCCGCCCTTACTGATTCTGATCCTGTGAATTGAATCGGCCATTTTGTTTGTTATTGTGTTGTGCGATGGTTGGTTCAGCTTCGTGGTTTTACTCGACGAGCAGAGGAAGAAGATAATCTTAATGCGCATTATTTTGTTCTTGTTACTGGAGATAAGGACCTGATCGAGCATTGGAACAATTTAATAATTTCTAGTCTACATTCCCCTAAGCTAAGTAGCGGATGAGTTTATGGTCTTTATAGAGGAAACAAGTGAAGTGAAATTAAATGCAGGATACACAGACAGGTTCGTACAACATTTAATTCAGTCCTCATTTAAGTAATCAGCATGTGGCATTTATTTACTTCTTGCTTTTCCAAAAGTCTTACTGTCCACGTACTCGGCCAGTGCGAATTCATTCTGTAACTCTAGGTCAGTTGTTAGGTTAGTCGCCTTCATTGGCTATTTATCTAGGTTACATACTTTTATTTTGAATGTAAATGAAACGTGTTTTAGTTCAGCAACATTTCTAAGGTATTTTTTTTATTAAAATGTCTTAATATTGTGTAATTTTTAGAAGTCTGTCTAGTCAGGACAATGGATTTTTGCGATTTCTGTATGTAGGTACTTTCTCGTTCCCACAGTGTCATTACTTAGTATCTTTTGCTGACTTTGCTCATCTTGCCGGATTTAGTCGCATTTTCCTATGACTGAAATCCTTTCCTTTTTAACTTTTGCCAGAAAGCATTAGCTTTACCAAAACCATTTTTACTGGTTACAGTGGTTACCTACTAAAAAAATCCAGATAAAATTTTAAATTGAATGTAGTTAATGTTTTATCATGCCCGCAAAGATGGAATAATCATATATGTGGAATTAGTTATTAAAGTGACCTTACATAACCTCTGACTTAGGTAGGTAGTTTATACTTGTAGTTATCTTGCTTCTGCTTAAATATTTAAATTGTTAGAAATTAACAGTAATTTAACCGATGTTTAAAATATATAGTTCATGATTATGAATATAATATAAGGTATATTAACTTTGCTGCCTACAAAATTTTGAAAGCAGTGCAGTAGTCTGACCATGCTAAGTTTTCATGCCAACGCCAAGTGCTATGTCAAGTACTTATAGGTATGTGGTCAGAGTAGAGGTACATATATGTGGTCAGTCTAGTGTAAATATTAGTGGTGGTAATTGTTATAACTGTTTCAAATTTTAGGTATCTACATCAAATGGTCCAATCCCATAAGTGTTCCGTTTGTCAAAACAAAGTTTTGCACGGAACACTAAAAATGACAAATTGACAGATAACTGGTATTTTGTTATTCATCATTAGAATGATGTCTTTACTGCTAATGCAAATTGTCTAGAAAGGTTTCATCCCCTTAAGCTACTGATTGTCCCCGCCACCCTCATTGTTAAAGATTTGTTTACTACTAGCTACCTGCCCTGGCTTCGCACGGGTTGTCAACCGATTCACAGAGAACCTTAACAAATTATACACCTAAACCTTCCTTAAGAATCACTCTACTCAAAGGTGAAAACCGCATGAAAATCTGTTCTGTCGTTTTTGATTTTATCCTGAACATACAGACAGATGTTGCTGTGGGGAACTTTGTTTTA
Source organism: Cydia strobilella (assembly GCF_947568885.1). NCBI lineage: Eukaryota > Metazoa > Arthropoda > Insecta > Lepidoptera > Tortricidae > Cydia > Cydia strobilella. The sequence continues at coordinate 10,728,708 of NC_086068.1, read as the reverse complement.
TAATGTGTATTGATGTAAATTAGGTTTAAATTTTAGATTAAATTTTATTACCCAGGAATAAAAGGTTTTTTATTTTATTTTATTATTGATGTATATAATATGTATTTTTTGTTCGCCAACATCAAAACTTTGAAGAAAAAGGTGTTCAATTCTCAATCTCTCAAAGACAGCTGGACCACATGGAGTTTTGTTTTATTTTTGTTTAAAAATGTATTCTAGGGACTGCCCTAAACATGGCGCCCAATAAACTTTGGAAACCACTGGGTTTCCAGTTTATTGGGCTGCAACCCACCTGAAAATCTTCACCATTTGGCACATATGCATATAAATTCACTCTGGACCCACCAGTGGGTTTGGGAAATGCTGTTCTAGGGATACACAGGATCTGATGATGGGATAGTGAAAAAAAATACACTTCATATAATATAGGTATTAGTGATATACAGGATGGATTTTCCTCACTGACCCACTAAGAGAATCCACCTTGTATACTTGTATGTATTTTTTTAGTAACTGAAAGCTACTTTTGGTGAAGTGTAACACCATCCTTAGTTGTTGATGAAGTCTTTAATGATAATAACAATACATTTTTTAAATAAATTATAAATATATAAAGTTCTTAATAATTTGCATTTACAATTTATTTTAATCATAAATTTGTCTCAACAGATCCTGAGAATTGTCGGAGACTCGGAGTTGATGAACAGTTTATAAAATTTCGGCCATCGCCCAATTTCAAAAATATGAAAAAGTTCTTGAAATATAAAATTGATTGTTCAGAATCATCAAGTCAGTCTCCGCCAAACGGCAATTGTGAGCAGCCAAATACGTCGGAGAGCCCTCCCAGCAATAGCCAGCCGATGGAAAAGGAGGAACAACCTTCCCCTGTGAAACCAGTTGTCCATCCCCCTTTACCTTTAGAACCGCCACCCCCTGACAAGCTGCCTGTTATGCCAGTGCCTATAAAGAATGAATTCATTGAGAATGATTACCCAGACCAAGAAAGTGGGCAAGAATCTCCAAATTTGTCAACAGCTGAACTGTCAACAGCTGAACTGTCAACAGCTGAACTGTCAACAGCTGAACTGTCAACAGCTGAATTGTCAACAGCTGAACTGTCAGCAGCTGAAACAGAAGAATCTTCACTAAGATTAAATGAAGAGCATGACAGCCAGGCCGCAGAAACGCCAAAAGTGACTGTTTGTAGGGATTTCATTAGAGGCACATGTGTTAGAGTAGGCTGCAGATATGCACACCAAAGGGACCTGTCTCAGTTAATGGGGGTGTATACCTTTTGCCGCAATTATCAAAATAAAGTTTGCACATTACCGCTGTGCAAATATGTCCATGCTTCAGTGTTTGAAGAGCAAGAGTTCTATAGAACTGGAGTCCTACCACCACGCGCCCAATATCATTTGAAAAAGCCTTTCTACATGCTGCCGCCTCCACCACCACCTCCACTACCTGAAGGTACTAAGCTTGCAAGAGCCATCTTTTATATAGCTTGTACATTTTGTTTTACATTAGGTATTTACAATATATGCTTTGGTAATCTTCAGGTTTTTAAATATTAATTTCTCGTAATGTCTCTTTCTAACATGATGAGTGCTATGTTTAGTGAAAGATTACCAGAGCTAACTTGTATAACTGAGTTTACATAACCAGCATTATGATAACAAGATATATATAAACTGTCTTATTTTCTATAATAAGGTCGCTAAGCATGATGAATTTGACCTTCAGGCCTAATGCCAGTTGTTAGCAATTTTTTTATTACCAAATTCGATATACAATCCTGACAACATATTTGTAACAGGGATCAGGTATATTTTATATGGAAACGAAAACGGTATTTTTTCGTTCTTCGTTAATTATTTCATTTCTAATTGGGCAATCTAACAATACGAAGTCTACTTAAAACACAACTGAGTCCTACATTTCGAGTATAAAATAATTCGAAATATATGGTTATTTCGAAGTTTTTGCAAAAAACCCTTTCAGATCCCCGATTTGTAATATGTGACGTTTTCAAGCAAAAGGTACCACATTGTCGCTAACCATAAGGACGAAATTAGATTGTATCTTTATACGAATAACTTGTCAGAGCGTTCTTGTGGCAAGCGACAATGTGGTACCTTTTGATTGAAAACGACACATATGAATATAACAGGAAGATTTCCCTTTAAATGAAATGATGAAACATCTTAGTAAAGTCACAAAATAAAATAAATAAAATAAAATAGCCATTTATTTCGACCTCATATTAAATTTTTTACATTTCTTGTCGAAGTTTTAGGAAAAAAAGCAAATAATGTCAAATGCTTAATTTAAACATAATAAATAATAATAATAAAGTTCTTTGTCATATATGTTTATTATTTCATTTTAGACAGGCAGCTGATGCTGGTACGTCTAAATCATAGTTCACTTAGCACAGTTAGCATAGTTTGTCTAGTCTATTTTTAAATTGATTAACACTTGTAGAGTTCACAACTTCAGAGGGTAATTTGTTCCAAGCCTTTACTATTCGGTTTGCAATAAAGTTTTTGCCGATATTTGTTTTGTGCTTTGTTGTTATTAGTTTAAGGTTGTGTCCTCTCGTGCGCGTGTTTGAGTTTCAAGCGAAGAGATCGCTTAGTTCTGGACAGTCGTAATATCCGTTAATGATATTGAACGTTTCGATCAAGTCGCGTTCACGCCTTTTTTGCAGTGTTATTTGGTATTTTTATTGACATCGGTCGACTTGCCTCCCGGCATAGGCCTCCCCTAAGACCTTCCATTCCTCTCTGTTGGTTGCTCTTCTTGTCCATGTAAGTCACAAAATTAACAAAATTAAATGTTTTCAGTAAACTCAAGCCCTCCATGCACTCCAGAGGTGCTTAACGCAGTTGCCCTTCGACGAAATCCGTAAGTACATCTATTTTTTTTAAAGTGGACACGTCGTGATACTGTGATACATACAGAAATTTGCAATTATAATTCAATTCTCCACAAAATATCACTTTGAAATGCGGTCTTGCTGTATCAAGTTTATACAAAAAATGGAGAGATTTCGTTGAGTCATTTAATCAAGATCAATATAGTAGCGGTATGGTCTAGGGAGCTTCCTGTGTTACTCTAATTGACTGAAACTAATCCTCTCCATGTGTATACCCTGTAGCTTATGAAATAGTCAGCTCTTCTTAAGTTAAACTATACAAATTATAACATAACAACATAATTTATTCAAAAAAAACATGTGGCATGCTTGCATTCATACAAAATAGTGACGTTAAACATGTGCCTGAACTAGGGTACCCTGTGTTTCAGGCGAAAATAACTACAGGCGAGAATTATAATTTTTTCTACTTAAATTTAATGGCTTAGGTAAATATGAATTCATAGGTACATGCAAGAAATGCTTATTTATTTAGAAAGTTGGTATGGCAAGGGTTGTTTTCAAAGTGTGTGGGAAAGAAGTCAATGATTTTTATTAATACATTTAAGAGTAATGAAATTGGGTTACTTTGTAAGGAAATTCCTGACAAGGCGATCAATTATTATTATTCTTGTGTACATACATATTTTTTGTACTTTACATGTATTTTATTAATAAAATTTAACACATGTAATATTTTTACTGGTAATTTTCTGTCACAGTGTTGCATGTCCGGTGTTGGCTGGTTGAGGTTATATGGAGTGTATAACATTCGTCTAATGGTATATTTTGTATTCTAGTTCAGAAAAGCCTTTAATAAGCTGTGTGCCTGTGTCTAAATTGGAATCTAAACCAGCCGAGAATGATTTCAGGCACATGATACAAGCCATTACTTCCCCACTGAAAAGAGACTGGAACTCGATAGACCCATGTAAGTAAATTTTAATTGGTAATTAAAAAAACAAAGCAGTATTGATGTTCAACATAACAACCTAAGTTTTTTGGCAATTAATTGAATATTGTTTTATTGACATATAAATTGACCTCTTCGCTGGCCGAAAACAATAGTACAATTAACAATCACTTAAAGGATTAATGTTATTTTCCTTAGCATTTTTGCTTGACAATGCTGCTAGAGTTAACTTTGCTAAAGACCAATTAATTATAATGATTTCATTAATGTTGACTTCAGTAATCAATAATCATGTAATTTTGGCAAGCCACTGCAGGTTCAAGCCCTGCGAGTGTTATCAATTGTTATGGGTTCTGAAGCCAGAATCTATCGCATTGGACTACCTACAGTTTCCTAAAAACTGGCTACACGGCAGTATTCAACAATGTTGCTAACTGATCAACAATAGCAAGCGAATTTATGTTTTATTATTATTTCATCCATATTATGCCTAAGAGCTTAACAAAATTAATAGTGGCAAATAACACATTAAGATACATTAGCATTAACACAGTTATTAATTAAATTACTTGCAATCGAAGCATCTGTACCTATTTGTTTATTACAATTCGGCATTTCCATACAGTATAAAGAAATACTTCATGCTTGGCTTCGAATTAAAAGGGTAATGTAACTGATACCCTGCTATTGCTCTTTAAACTTAAATTATAAATGAATGGCAATTGTTTTTACTATATAAAAGTTGACAGCTCATAAGATACCGAGAGTTGGCAGAGCGCAGTCTCGGTGAAGCCACGTGGTTGGTCCGAATGCCGTGCGTACTGTTATGCTAGTGGACTGTTGCGCCAAGCGACTTGTTATATTTGATTGATTTTGTCTGCAGTCACCTCCCCGCCGCGCGACCTCGACCACAAACAACTCTTCACAAAAAAATGTAAACATTGCGACAGTACGGACATCAGGTTTGATATTTTATACATATTGTATTATCTGTTAAAATTATGCAATGAAATATAAGTGTATGGGCGAGTCGCACATATTAGCTTTCAGAGTAGCATGAAATTATTTCAGATTAACACTGACGAGTATTGCAATGTAAGCCCATTTTAAGTGTACGCATATTTTTATTAAAGTAAATACTTGTTACGATTTATATTTGATGCATTGCAAAAGTTTAATACTACTGCAATCTCGCCCCCTAAATTGTATTACATGTTTTGAGAGAAGTCAACCAATAAAGCTATGCGGCGCTGCAGTCGCCCTCGTGATAAACATATCACGGGGAAGTACGAAGTACAAATTATAGAAACAACTTTATAGAGAGCAGAATAGCGACGCAGCTTAAGAGTCCCCGGCAAGCTCGGCCGAATTACACCTTCCCATACAAACGTAGTTCCGCTCTCATTTTAAAACTACGTGTTGGATTGTAATGAAACTGCACATACAATGACATAGGTATATCTAGGTCTGAAATTAGTTTATATAGCTCCAGTTTATAAAACAAACGAAATGTGCCATTTTCATATTAGCTTCTATATAAAATCAACCTTATCGTCAACCGACAATGTGGTACCTTTTGGTTGAAAACGTCACAAATAGAGCAAAAACAAGTTTTGTATGAAAAACTTAAATTTGCCGTATTTTTTAGGGTTCCGTACCCAAAGGGTAAAAACGGGACCCTATTACTAAGACTCCACTGTCCGTCTGTCTGTCACCAGGCTGTATCTCATGAACCGTGATAGCTAGGCAGTTGAAATTTTCACAGATGATGTATTTCTGTTGCCGCTATAACAACAAATACTAAAAAGTACGGAACCCTCGGTGCACGAGTCCGACTCGCACTTGGCCGGTTTTTTTAACTATGGTATCTGAAGCTACATAAATTAATTACAAACAGATATACCTACCTTATCCTATTGTAAGTACAAAGTCTCAGAGCAATCTAGCTAGTCGTTTTAAAATGAAAGCGGCACTACGTTTGTATGGAGAACCGAGCTTGCCGGAGACCCTTAATGCTTATTGTTTATTAAGTTATCGTCATGATATTTGTGGCGAATTATATTATTATAAAAATATGGTAGATTCTTATGGAGAATGTATCGTATGTGTCCACATACGTCATGTCCACTGCACTGCCTTGTGTCCCTATATAGGCACCTAGCGCGCAAGGGCCCATTCACCCAACTAATATGTTGGAGCTATATATATTATTACCAATGTAACAGCTCAAATTTGAGTTCGAAGATTAAAATTTACATATCACTAGAAAATAAAATGCTTAAGCGATATTAAATAAGTTTAACCAAGTTTTTTTATTTGAAGAATATACACAAGTTAAAAGAAATTGTATTTTACAGTAACTATGTAATGTTTGAAATATATATACTATTTATGTTTATATTATGTATATATTTCTTAAAGGTGCTTTTGTATTATAATTATAACTTTAATTAGATAAAACTAATTGTACTTTCTGTTACAGACTTCAATATAATAAAGAAAAACTCGAGGCAATAGAGAAAACGAGCAAAGAACTGAAAATGAAGTCCAAGCTTCTCACGCAGAAGAGCCAAAACCTTATCACCATTCTCCTTACAGTAATAAAAGAGGTAAGAATTATTTTGTCTATTGTATTAAATATTACAAAATTAATACGCGTCACGTTTTATGGGAATTCCTGCGAGTTTTCGTTGTTCTAGAGCTTGTCTCCGAATTGTAATTCCAACATTTATTTACAGGAAAGTTATACACGAATCTTGAGCCGTGGCTTGTTTCACTAAAATTTGTAATATATGCGGAAGCCTGTTTTTACATAAGTAGTCTTCGTTTGTTTGGATATTCGATAAATGTTGCTATTTATCGCTAATACGGATTGATTCGTTGAGTCGCATTTTACTCTAAAGAAAGATAGGTACATGGCTCTTTTATAAGTTTTCCTTGCTTTTAAAATTTTTCTTTAAACTCCTTTTATAAGAACTAAATACTTACACTTCCACAATATTTTAACGGTTGCATGATTTCATGAAACAGCGTAGCATTGAAAACAGGTGTCTGCTTGTGTTATTATTTATTCATTTAACCAAGATGTTAGGTTATTTATAATATGAATAACCTAACCCTTATTTATTAATATTACTATGACTTGCTTAAAAAAATTAGCAACAGGCCCTAGGTCTTATTAATTACAGATATGCATGACATTTAATTAGATTGATGAGATTGTTTTATCGATTGTGTTAGTTGACATTAATTGCATGAAAAAACAACATTAAAACTGGGTTATTTTAGCAAGAGGACTGTATCAGATTTCATCTTTATTTAGTGCAAATATGTTGATGATTAATTATTTACCTAACTAAAACATGACGTTTGGTATATGTATTACATTAGACTTTATATGCTCGTAATACTCATTTTTTTAAATTAGTCTGATAAATATTATGTTATGCTCGACATTTAAATACGTCATTTGGCTTGGTCACTTGTCTCAAAACTATTAGCAAGAAACGAATACCGAAAACTACATGAACGCGTCTCGAGTCTCTGTGTTAAAGGGGCCCCACTGAGTATCAGTCCGCCGGACGATATCGGTCTGTCAGTTAGAACAAAATTTTGACAGTTCTGAACGACTGACAGGGCGATATCGTCCAGCGGACTGATAGTCAATGGGCCCCTTTACCTTGTTCGTAAAAAGCTTTCGTTGGCAGTATAAAACAGTAATGAGCATTAATATATAATGTCTGTACCATTAACGTGGGATTTATAGCCAGCAACAGAAATAAGGTCTGTCCAAGAAAAAAAATGGTCATGTAGTGTAAATATTTTACATGAATGTGAATTTTCAAGCAGCACATTTTGTACATAATTTGTGGATACCAAACTACATATTAAAAATACAAACATGATATACCGTTAGATTTTCTATGAATTTTAGCAATATATATCCCATGGTACCAATGTTTTCCTGCAAAATATATAGTTTTTTTTTTTAAATTCGCTAATCAAAATTATACCTTATGACGCCCTCTTTTCACAAAAGAAACAATTTTTCTTATTGTATTCAGATTGAGATAGTCCTGAGATTCTTTAACTTTGGTGAATTTGGCTTTTTGACGAAAAAATGCCTCCCATATAAAAACTACTTTCAGTGCTTGGAGTAGAAAGTCTTCCTGACTACCACAAATAGAATGAGTTTCAAGAAGTATTTTTTTTGATAAGATGACATTCTAATCTGCCTAAAATAGCTTGTAAAAATTTAAAACCGTTTGTGACATTGTAGCAGGAAGCGAGTGAAGAATGTCAAAAAACGCTGTACAAGCAATGAAAGGTACGATGGAATTTATTTGGCGAAAACTCACACAAACCCATACATTAAAATACGATTTTATTTTTGTTATATTTTTGTTATATATTATATATACAAATTATTAAAATAAAAAACTTTTTAAAAATTTACATTCGGTAAAAAGATATACCAGATCATCCACCAACCACTTTTTTTCGTGGACATACTTTAGTAAAGCGGGTGAGGTAGTTAGTCAAAATGATTCGCTCAGACTCTTACCACCTCTTACTCTCTATACCAGTGGTTCCTAACCTTTTTAGTACTGTCACCCCTGTTGTGCTCAGAACTTTCGCTGTTGACTGTACGAGTACATCCACAGTCTACACGTACATATGTTGAAAATTAATCGAGTCAATAGATATTCCTTTTCTAGTTAGCAGTGGGTCAGGTTTGAAAGCTGTTTGTCGAATTTGTATTTCTCTGGTAGCGTTTTGTCACTTATTTGGAGGACTATGTATCACAAAAGTATTTTTTCGAGATAGCATGTATGGATAAAGTCCTTCTATTACGATTATTGAGGTAATTTTTGTATTTTTTTAAAGCACGAAAATTTTATTACACATAGTACAATAAAATGTGTATGAGACCTTCCACATATAAAATAACTGTTTTTAAATGATATTGACTATATTTCCTTAAAAATTATTTTTACGCCCAGATTCATTCACTGTATAAGATATGAAAATCTAAAAAAAAATCGTGCTCCCGAGTTTGTCAAGTGAAGAAGTGTTTTGTGGTATCAATACGGGCAAGTGTGGCTGCGAGGTAAGTGTGTCCGGCCTTCACATTGAGCCGTGTTTACGCATTGATTAGTACTCAATGCTAGTTGATACATTTGCCACTTGCGTTTAGTGGCAAATATATGACCAATGTGTATTGACCTTAACACATTCTTCACTGCCAGCTTGAGCTACACGCTACTAGCGTAGCCGATAACATGGGAAAAACCATATGTATCGAAAAGCGCCTACGAACAGAACCCATCTACCGGGTCGCTGGCAGTGAATCAGTTAACTGTAGGCCTAGCACATGATTGGCGCGACAGTATCTCGCCGCGAGATAGACTACCCGCCTTGTCCGTGTATCAATTAAAGAGGGACGGGGGTAGTCTATCTCGCGGCGAGATACTGTCGCGCCAATCATGTGCTAGCCCGGCTGAATTGTCAATCTACATCTAATACGACAAATGAATCTTGGCTTTTACAGATTATTTTAGCATATCAAAACATTATCTTTGTCGTTCGCCAATTTGCTGGCCCAATATTACAGGGTTCTAAGAGTAGTTAGTTTGTGCCGGTTCTAGCCCCTCCTCCTCCTCCCGTTCTAGACCAAAACTTTTCCGCTAGGGGGCGCCACTAGTTAGTTTGGCAAAGATCCGTCAGATGGCGCCACTAGTTAGTTTGGCAAAGATCCGCTAGATGGCGCCACTTGCTAGTTCCATAAAAGTCCGCCAGAGGCGCCACTAGTTAGTTCTAAAAATATCCGCTATGAAATGTATAGATGGCGCCACTTGTTAGTTCCGCAATGATCCCCGCTAGATGGCGCCACTGTGTATGTGTAAGAGCGCCTGTTGTTATTTTCATAGCAAATCCGTTAGATGGCGCCACTTGTGAGTTCCATAGAAATCCGCCAGAGGCGCCACTAGTTAGTTTGGCAAAGATCCGTGAGATGGCGCCACTTGTTAGTTCCGCAATGATCACCGCTAGATGGCGCCACTTTGTATGCGAGTTATCGATTCGCTTAATGGTTCTCGATGAAATGTATAGATGTCGCTAGAGTCAGTGGACGTGGAAGTTTTAGTTCCAAAAACATCCGCTACAAAAAGGTATAGATGAGCTGCCGTCCGAGTAGTTCTAAAAAAGTCCGCAGCTAGTTAGGCAAAGATCCGTTAGAGGAAGCTACGTTTCAAAAGTGCGCTAAGAAATGTATAGATGTCGCTAGAGTCAGTGGACGTGGAGGTTTTAGTTCCAAAAACATCCGCTACAAAAAGGTGTAGATGAGCTGCCGTCCGAGTAGTTCTAAAAAAGTCCGCAGCTAGTTAGAGGGGGGTCACGGTAAGTTAGTTATCTATTCGCTTAAAGGTTCTCTATTAAATATATAGATGCCGCCTCGTCAGTGGACGCTGCTAGTTAGTTCCAAAAACATCCGCTATGAAATGTATAGTGTAGTATAGATGCCGCTAATGCCTCGTCAGTGGATACGTACATCTACAGCGTGGGCGCGCAGGTGATCAGGAGTCAAGAAATTCATGGCGCTTGTGTCGTTACGGAAGCGGGGCGCGTGAAACCACGGGGCATAAACGTGTAAGCGTCGTGAAATTCATGAATTTTACGACGTTTTGATCGCGTGGTTCATGCTCCACGTGGGTGATTGGATGCATAATAAAATAATGTATTCACTCACTAAACATTTTTATTTAGTCAATAGACTTAAAACTAAATTTATACCATATATATGTAAAATACAAAAAATATTATTAAATATTAAAATCTAAAACAAACACGTGTAAAATTAGAATATAATATCTAACATAAATCTATAAATAAACTATAATATGCATCTATCTCCTTATGTCCTAATGCCAATGTTTGATGTGGTTTTGATGGGATTGGGAATCGCTTGTCATCATAATTCTTTAGAGCGATTTTGTTGACAGTTTGTGAATATAACTGATGACCTTTACTTCGTATAACATTCATGTTCCTATATTGAGGTGGAGCGTTCATTACACAGTTGTAAAAATCCTCACCTCGTACAGTTTTAGCTATGACATATTTTTTTATGCCCTTGATTTTTTTAATAACATTATCCTCTTCCTCTTCCTTCTCTCTACCCCCTATTTCCCCCATAAAAGCATTCTCTGCTTTCTCTATATAATAACATTTGGATCTTATCCCTATAAATTTTGAAATTATTCTCCCACTAACTTCATCCTTCATTTTTCCCAATACATTCTTATTAACTCTAGGTAAAGCGTAAATATTATCAATTTGCAAATCTGATGTATCGAATCTACCTTCTACATCCGGTTTGATATCCTTATAGAAATCATTAGTATTAATGTTATAGATGAATGAGTCTGTATCTGTGTATAATAGCTGTATATTTTCATTATATTTAGGTAGCATGTAATTATAATGGAAATCATACATATGGGTTTTACTTAGTTCTAAGACTGTAAACCCTACATATATAGGCTTATCATACTTTATACTATTTCTAGTCATTTGTATTATCGAGATATCATCACTGATTATGCATGAGCTATGAAAATTAAGACGACCGATTAGAGCGCGCGCACCTAACCGTCTTCCTTGACTCTCCCAAGCACTAACAACTCTAACATCCTGTCGTTTTTCAACGTTTTCCATAGTTTTACCAAAGACTGCATTGTTCATTAATTTATAAAAGTCTTTGTCAAACTTGTTTCTAGACTGTATTCTTTTATCTGTATTGAGATCAATGTACGATTTAAGCCATGGACGTTGAGTAAACTCGAGGATGCGGTGAATTTTTTTTACTTTCAATCCATGTCTTATAGCCTGTAGCAGATTTATATAATGAATTTTATAATTGCTTTTATCTTCTAGTGTAGCTAATAATTTCTTTGTTTTACTCATACCTATCGATGGAACCTTATTTTCAAGACAAAACGGGAGGTCGTTGTGTAAATCATGCAAGCTCGTAGGATACTCTAAATCTACTTCAAAAAAGTAACCCTTATCATTTTCAGGACATAATGTACTCATATCGAAACTGATGATTTCCTCTTGAGACAGCCAGCGAAAACTTCCTGTAGGCAAATACTGGGACATAGCCCATCCATATAAATTATTAGCATCTAAATAAACGATGTAATTGGAAGGTTTATCCGAATCATAATTTTTCATATATTTATTATTTACTACTGCATATTTCCCACAACACTGACTCAGCCCCCCTCGTATTCCAGATGAAATGAATTTTATCATAGATATGTCAGTAAGTAGTTCTAACTCGATTTTAGTATGCTTTAGCATAGAGTCCCAGCTGAGTCCGGGGGCGGTATAATAATGAGCCGGGTCAAGCTTATACGTCTTAAGACAAACATCACGGAAGTTCTCAAAAACTTCTGCCAATAACATGACGTCGGTCTTAAGGTAGTGGTCACTATACTCCCCCAGAGTTCCGATATTGAAGGCATCCCAAACATCTCGGGCAAATTGGTAATCCTCATCGGAAATGGGGGAGCTGGCGAGGCTGTTATAGAAGGCAGTCACAGGAGGTAGTGAAGTTTCCTCAAGCTGGGCCCACCCTCGTACATACTCATATGGGAAAACCCCCTTGCGCGTTAGTAAATCTATTTTATCATGAGGGAAATGCGAGGTGATAATGCTAAATTGATTTTTTGGAAGGTTTTGCACTAATGTATCCAATGAGGATGCCATGAATCTAAAAGAGTCTATAAACCTAAGATCTAACTTTAGAACCTCACTCTTTAAACTAAGTGATATAAATTTCTCTTTATTCTGAGGTATAACATTAACATTATCATACTTTTTCAATGATTTAATTATAAAGTGTGAGTCATACCCACTGAAATTATGCATCACTATGGGGATTGCGTTAATAATCTTATAATTTAAGTTGCAGTTAGAATGTGCAGCGCCCCTAAACTCACCTGTGAGGTGACAATGATCACGTACCCTATCATCTCCTAACACACCCCCACAAATATGACAGTTTATAACAGATTGGAATTCTACCTGCTGCTCTCGTGTAAGAGAACGCATTGGTTCTATAGTATTAATCTTGTTTACAAATGGCACTAACTCTGTCTCTAATGATTTAATAAACTCTTTCGCACAGTCCTCACCGCGAAATGTTACATATTTCGATTTTGATTCATCATATGAGCATTTAATAAAATAACCAAAGCTATACGGTTCATGTGACTGATAGTCTAGAGTATATGAGGAAGATTGAGACGGCGAGCATGTAGGTATTATAGGCTTTAGTAAAGCCTCGAAATCAGCATACACGACAACTGGTGCTCGTAATTGATTTCGAAAGTTTTTAAACTTTAATATATTATCCCCATCATTTGGTATAATTGTTTTAACATGGGAACAGTCATGTTTTATATGCTGCTTGAATTTAATTTCATTAGAAAAAGGTAAGAGACATCCATCACAAAACCACATCTTATGATGATGTCTTGAAAGCTGCGCGCTTATCAATCTACTTAAATTTTTTATCCAACAGAAGTGTTTCTTCTCACCATCTTCGATTATAAGCATATTTATATGACGGTCGCGTCGTTTTTTCGAATGATACACAGGTCCCGCTATTGACTCCTCAATGATTTCAAATACGTTTACACTTATATTATTCAATACTTCAAAACGTTTAATCCCACTCAATGACATGGGAAAAGACACTCCTTCAAGGTTTAGTATCTCCTTATAGTGGGGATATGATGTGGGGCGATCCACATGTTTATCACCAGGGTAGAGAGCACTAACAACGGCCCACGCAAAGCATGCGTTATCATCATTTTTAACATTAATACAGGCCTTCCTCGTTTGCACCCACTTTGGAAGGGGGATGTACGATGATCCTTGCAAGGGTTGATACTTATTAATATTCACTTCTAGATGCAGCACTTTACTTATAGCCCACCCACTGTCACGTTCTTGAAAGTCTTCAGCCTTGACTCGGATCTCCTCCATAAACGATTGATATATTTTATTTATTTTGCTAGCATCTAATGAAATCACTTTATTCTTAGTATTGAAAGATTTCACCTCCTCCACCTCCTGATCATTATCATTAACCTTTATCCATTTACTGTATCGTCCGAAGAGTTCTAAATTCACCTTAACAGCGCTCTTAACCCTAGAAATGTTCTCCTCTATAAGGTTAATAACTCGCAGGCGTACACTCTCCATGAAATCTTCAGGAGTGAGATATTCATCCTTCGAAAACAGTCTATATGAGATTATCCGGCTCTTGAAAGCGGATGTTACTATTTCCGTATCTCCATCATACATCTCACATTTTAGACTCTGTTTATGCATTGCACTCTTCAGGTGATTATGTAATGACGTGACATCTGTTTCACATATATCACATTTTCGCTTTTTGGAGGTTGATGCGTCATCTTTAGCTCGTAGTGGTAGCTCTTCATCGCTAACTCGACTGCGTTTCTCCCCCAACCGCTGATATGAATTTTCACATTTGGCAGGTATATCTTGCTTTGGAAAGGTCTTATCACGTTTAGAACACGCTGACTTATCCGACTTTAAATGTTTCTTACAGTAAACCACATGTCGAAGCATGTTATCTTTCCGAGTAAAGTTTTGGTTACAATATTCACAAACAATGACCATGTTTACTTTTTACACATCTACATACACTCAGACTGACGAAATTATTATTAGCTGGAAATTATTTACGAGGTACGGGGCGTGCCACCTGACGGCTGACTCGCAGGCAACTGGGCGTGCGTCTGCGGGGCGCGGGGAGCGGGGGACGTGGAGGTGTCTAGAAAGATGACGTAACTCAGGAATGCGGCGTTGAGGTGCGCTGGCACTGCCTGGTACACTCACACACACACACACACACACACACACACACACACACACACATACAAATGTCGCGACGACAGGTGCAGGACGGCGGGTGCCGCCCACGCACATATTATTATTATTATTGTGATTATTGCATCATCAATCAAAGACAAGTCAAAGAAGAGACTGCATTTTTTTGCTTAAAGAATAATAAGGGTTTATGTTAAAATAAAAAAATTGGTTAGTTATTGATACTTTTTATTTTCATCAATCTATTCAATGAAAATATAGGTATTACACAAAATATCGGCTGCATAACACTTTATTTCAGAGTCGACAATATCGTTTACGTTGCACAAACTACTTATAATATTGCGTGCCTGCTGAATATTGGTGGGGTAATATATCTTGAAATGCTTTTTGAAAAAGTTGAGACGGTTCTCATATGTAGACTTTATCTTGTTCAAGTATCCGATACGTGCGTTAATACACTCCATAACACATTCGATAAGACTCCATTCCATGTGGTTAATCACCAAGGGGTGTGAGTTTGTCATAGATTCATCATCATCGTCACCGTCACATGTGAGTAAAAGCAACGGTACTGGAGAGATACACATCCGAAGACGATCGCACTGAAGCAGCTCTGGTGAAACACTCATTGGGTTATGAAAGTAGTTTCCAATTACATCAACTTTTTCCGCAAACATTGCATTCCATTCTTCACAGGTGAGTTCATATTGTCCATTAAAACTGACACAGGTATCTAATCTGATTTTAGCTTCAATAAACTGCAACTTTAAGTATACATGGATATTTTCAATCAGAGCACTTGCATCAGCAGGACAGCGTTTAAGATTGTAGACACTCTTGCTCAGCTCACAGCAACCGAAACCAACAACATTAGCAGCAGCAGCAGCAGCAGCACCGGAACAATCAATTGACGGTGTGTAAGAAGGTGAAAAAATGTTTGAATAATTCATTTTTTTAATTATTATTTTTTTAAAGCTCCAAGACACGTTTACAAGTGAAGACGGTCAATGGTCTACTGAATGATTTTACGCGTGGTACTGGTGAGTGCGTTGTACTCAAACAGTGAATCACTGATAATGAGACAGTATGCCGTGGTGTTAGCCGGCACGTTCCCTTTAAACTCCATTTCCAATTTAATATCAATAGCCCCAGCTCCCGAGTTGAAGCTGTCACACTGTCTTGACGTGTCGATGACTACCAATGGAGATTGTGTCTTGTAATGAGCATAATTTACTTGGGGGCTGGTATGATCACGGTTGTAGTAGGATAGTTGGAAATTGGTAAATGCGTCATATAAGAGCACATAGTTGTTTGTTTTAAATTCAGCCGAAAAGGAATCGTATGGATAATACTGTGCGTTCAAATACGCCCTGCAATTGGTGAGATTACAATGGTCGAATATACTCATATCTTTGCTCTTGTCGTTCCTACGAGCCGTTTGGAAACCAACAATGAGATAGCGAGGTTTCTCCAGCTGAGTACTCGTCTTGATGCACCAAATATGACGTTCTGAGGCAGGTAGTATGGGGTATTCATACAGCTCCCATGTGCGGAACGCTATCTGAACCGGTATGCTTCTCTCAACATACGACATTAAGCGCAGTTTCTCCTTGTCTGATACTTTTATGACAGGCATCCTCCATGTGACACGGGTGATTTCAATCTCACCATTTGGAACCGGCGGTTGCGGTACCGTGTTGGCATCAACGGCTGCTAAATCTAAACAGTTTACATCTGTACTGGCGCGATTCAATATCAACTCGTGTTTCCCATTCATTATAACCTTCTTATAGTCCTCGGCGAAACCCAAGATATGAGATAGTGGTATAGTTACAGTAAACTTGTCATGTATCTTTTTGGCGCCAACTTCCCACCCCGCCGTCTGAAGACTATGATCCATTTCCTTGGTGTAGGAGACTAGTCCCTTCATGGTGGACGTGATACCGCAGTTTCTCGCTTGATCAATCTCCACACCGTTCAATTCATAACGAATGTCTTGAAATAAAAATGCAGCACCATTGTTCACCAGTAGACATCCTTTCTCCACTGTGCCCTCCACTAATATTTGACTCTGACTCGGCAGTAGAATTAGATCTTGACGGTTGATACAAATGTGGATGTTGTCGTTATTTTTGAAAGAGTCATTATACGGAGTGTATGGGTGAAATTCTATACTTTCTATACTATCGTCGAATAACACCTTCTCCCCAATGTCTAATATAGATGACGAGGACATACTTTGAAACCGATACTCTGTAAAAATGCACTGTTTTCTCTAGTCAATTTCTTTGGTTGTTGTTGTTGTTGTTGTTGTTTCTGTAGTGACTGGTGCAGCTGTCTCTTGTTAATACGACGATGACGATGAGGACGAAGAGTAGTAGTTTTCTCAACGAGAGCAAGATCTCGACTAATTGTAGAGGTGTTGTTACCAGGGCTTTTATTGTTATGAATAATCATTTTACTTTTTACGAATATGCAAACGAAGTGCAATGCTTTCACCTCGAAAATTCACCGTATCACCGTGCTCGTTTACAATGCGCAAACCAATGTTTTGTATGCGAATGTTACTCTTCTTGACAGGCAGATATATAATGTTGGTGGGTTGTTCAATAATTTGATAGCCGGGCGGGACGTCAGGTGAAAACTCGTGTAAAACATGTGACGGCTTGTTGTTTACGAATGAGCCCTCCACAATGTTGCACTCTATTCTTATAGTGTTTGTTATGATTATGTTAATTGTTTTATCCGACCAATGTGCAGTTTTTGCTTTGAGCTTTTTCGGTGAATAACCAAACAGTGACCCTATGCTGTTTGGTTTGTCAAAGTGAATATCATACTTTGGCGAGAAAATCATACATTTGGAGGTATTGTTATTTACCAAGATGTCTGCCACTGCCACCATTCCTTCACCCTCTGACCCTTTAGTCCTCTTTGACATTTCCTCCTTCAACAAGTGTATTATGCTGGAGAGCTCGTATGAACCTTCAGGAATTGCGATTATATCATCCCCATAGTGAAACAGATTATTGCTCTTATCAACATTGGGAATAGTGTTGAAAGTCTTAAAGTACACGAGAGCACACTCGTAAAAACCATCAATGTCCAATTCTAGAGCCGGTTGAAAGTCTACATTCAACACAGGCTCGTTACCGCTCACACTAATTGTGAATGATGTCATAGACATGATGATGATGATACCTGCTGACGTCTACCACGTTTAATGTAAGAATGAAACTACACATGTAATGCTCATGATATTTATTTAAAACAAACGCTTAGCATTGGTATATAGGAAATCCAAACACAAGTGTCCACAATTTACAGTATTAAATTTCTGCAATCGATTGTAATTATACTCTATTCGCACGTTGCGTTGTTGTTGTTGTTTGACATCATTTATATAATCAATAAACTCTCGAGGTGGCCTCAAATCACCAAAGCTATCAAAATATAGACAATAATCACCCTTTTTCGCATAGGCACACCAATGCGTACCTTCACCCCGCTGAGAGTCCAAATTGATAATACCAGTTTCATAATAGTGAGGTTTCTTTGGGAGATTATCTCGCATGAAAACACCTCTAAAGTAGGGGATTTTCACTCTACGTTCAAATCTCACAATGTCCACATCGGTGAGAGCTTTACCCATTGGGGGTAAATTTAATTTCTTGTTTTTTTTTTTTCATCGCCTCCATTAGCCGGTATAATGTAGAGTCCCATTCCACGTTTATAAGGTGCTAAATATAAACCTCTACCGACAATCTTGCTTTCGGTATTATTATTATTATTATTTCTGCTCTTTACCATTTCATAAATATTTTTAGCAACAGTGGTAACACCACCGGCCAAAGTTCCCGTGGCGGCTAATGCACCCAGTAGCGGTATCAAAGCTGGCAGGAAACCGCCTCTCTTGGGTATCGGGATGACTCGCTGTTTGTGTTGTCCCTTGACAATCTTTCCTTTAACAAAATGTTTTGCCGCTTTTACACCCACTTTGAGTAGTGTATTAGTAGTTGTATCCTTCTTTTTCGCAATGTGTTTCTTTACAGCATCACGACTTGCTTTTATGACTTTTGATATGGGAATCATGCCCATACCGTGTTTAACTTTATACTTCATAATCTTATCTACCGCCAACGCGGCAATACGTTCACCAATTGGACGATTGTGGCCACCAAGCCAACGATTTTTAGCAGCTTTGGCCAATAGTAAATCTGCTTGATGTCGTCCCTCCAATGTCTTGTCACGCGAGTAGGCTATATCGTGTAATTTACAAGCTTCGTCAAGCGGATTCACACCAGGATCGTTGCGAGCCAATCTCTCCTTCAATCTAGTACCGGGACCGCAATAATTGTAACCGGGTATGTGCACTTCAAATGGTAGATTATTAATTAAACTATTTATTATACCACCACCGCTACAGCTATTATGAGGTTGCTGTCGTCTACGTCGTTTGGGATTATGTTTAACACTAACCCCACCAATGTGTGTTATCATCTCAAGTATCACTACTTGACTGTGCCGGTGATTATAAAGTATGCCTATATATATCTATATAATTTTTATACTTTTGGACATGTGAATGTGTATAAAATACACGTCCTTACGATTTGGTACATCACACTGAAATGAAGCTTAAAAAACAAAACACGCCACTCGCTATTAAAGATTGGAGTGTTGTGCTGGATGACAATGTAAAAGCACATGATCAAAACTCTTTTAAACATGGCTCGTTGCTGGCGAATAACATTAGATGTCTCATCTGTGGACCTTCCAATTGTGGCAAGACAAATGTTTTGTTGTCTCTACTCTTACATCCGAACGGTGTAAAGTTTCATAATGTGTATCTGTATTCGAAATCATTGAATCAACCTAAATACAAGTTTCTGGGTAAAGTTTTAGAGCAGGCGGGTGACATGCCGTTTCACACGTACAATGATAAGAGTCAAGTCGTCCCACCGGAAGAAGCCGCCGAGGACAGCGTCATTGTATTTGATGATGTGGCTTTGGAAGATCAAGATGCCATTCGTCAGTACTTTGCAATGGGACGTCATCGTTGGTTGGATTGTTTCTACTTGTGCCAGACATATAGTAGGATACCTAAACAGTTGGTACGTGACAATGCCAATCTTATATTGCTATTCAAGCAGGACGAGTTGAATTTAAAACATGCCTATGACGATCACGTAAACACCGATATGAGTTGGGAAAAGTTTAAGGAAATTTGTCGCGAGTGTTGGCAGAAAAAGTACACTTTTTTAACAATCGACAAGGAGAGAGACATTAACAAGGGTCGATATCGTAAAGGATTTGACGTTTTCATTATTGTATAAAATTTAGTGTCATCTCCGGTTTATTATCAGTTTTATGCGGTCAGCTACTGAGGACGAACCTCTATTAATTTACATTAGCAACGGTGCACTTGTACTAAAAAAGAAGAAGAAGAAGAAGAAGACATGTTTGGTAACAAAAAGTTGAAACGGAAACTCGTAGACTCCATTGAGAGTGTAAAGAGAAAAGTAAAAGCGTTGCGAGCAGATAAGACGTCGCTCGACACTTCGCTAGCGCAAACCTTTGAACCAATTACAAAACCGCTCAATGTTTTGATGAATAAAGCTTTAGAGTCAAAGGGTAATAATAAGAATGATAATGGTGACAATGCCAAACCCACAGTAATGAATTACCCTCATCATCCTCATCCTCCCTTGATAAATACCTCCACACCATTACCACAAGGATCACGTAAAAGGAAATATCTAATCAAAACCGAAGAGCCCAATAGTAAACTACTCAAGTACAGTAATAATCTTTAAAAAAAAACACAACAGTTTGCTGATGATGATGATTATGATTCGAATGATTTTAATGATGATGATGATGATGAAGAAAAAGATGATGGAACAAAAACAGAGGGAGATGAAGAGCTTACGATTAGCGATAATGATGATGATGATATGAAGTCGGCTCTTGACATTGACGCTGATGAAGGTGGTGGTGGTGGTAATGATAGTAGTATTGATGATCTACAAAACAAATATATTAAACATCTTATTAAAACGCCAAAAATACCATTTGGTGTTTATCTCGAGGATGATAAAATGCATATTGGTAATAGTCGAGTTAAAATCATTGATGACGTGTTACATGTTAAACATGCACGATTCAACATGACTCCTGGACTGTTGGAACTCATCTTTAAAAGACTACCAAACAAGCATATTGTTTCGAGAAAAGATGTAGAGGATTACAATAAGATTTTAGACATGACAAACGCTCATCGTAGAGGATTCTCACCAAACGGTCAATTGAGTGGAGATAGAAGTTTAAAGTATCAACGCTACATTAAACAACTACAAGAATCAAAGAAACATAAAGGAGGTGGATGTTTGAACTCTGGTAAAAGGGATTTATTAACAACTAAAACTTTTTATCCGAAAACTGATTACATCTATTGGGATGATCCAAACGAACTGGTGAGTCGTTTACAGCTTTTGATAGCATCACAGAGTGCTGGCAACACCTCTCATTCGAACGAGATCAATGCAATCGTTGAGGAACTGACTGAGAGCGGTATAGTTTTAAAGTAAGAAAACTGACCCTCTTCTGTTGGCTGTTTTTTTTTTAAACCTGTTATCTAATAAAACAGACCTGTTTTGTATCCAAGCCTCCCCACACGTACACGCCCCTTGTTATAAATACGGATGAGGACTCTCTCCATGGTTCACTTTCACAATGCCTCTTAACAAGTTTGGACAATACTTGGGTAGCGAATCTACAATCCGTGACGACATAAAAGTGGAACGAGATTTGGTAAATTTTGAAAATAGACGAGTGGCGGGAATTCACAAGTCTTTTCTCAAAACTGATGCCATATGTAGAGCTGAACTAGATGAACAAGTGGTATTTTTAAACGCAAAGCTAAAGGCAAATGTTAAAGATTTAAAAGATTTACGGTTCAAGCTTGAAAAATTATCACAAAGAATTGCTACACCACAACCACAAACACCATCGGAAGCGGCAGCGTTTCCAGGAAAGCGTATTATATTGAAGAAAAATGAGTAAAGCTCAAGTAGTAGACGAGATACATAAGTATGCGAGAAAAACATTTCCACGTCGTCGATTCGTTCAGAGGGGGCTCGATGACACGTGGCAGATTGATCTAATTGATATGCAAAAGTACTCCAAGTATAATAACAACTATAAATACATTCTAGTGTGTATTGATACCTTTTCAAAGTACGCTTGGATGCAACCGCTAAAATCTAAAAGCGCTGAACATGTTACAAAGGCAATGAGCAGAATTTTGAGTCAAGTCGGCAGAAAGCCCAAGAATATTCAATCAGATGATGGGAAAGAGTTTTTCAATGTCAAATTTCAATTGCTCATGAATCGTCATCACATCAATCACTACTCTACCTATAGTGCGATGAAAGCTTCCATAGTGGAAAGACTAATTAGAACCTTAAAACATTGGATTTGGAAACAATTTAGCTTGAATGGTTCATACAAATGGCTACAACTGATAAGCCAAGTGGGATATTGTTACAACAACAAACTGCACCGCACTATCGGTATGGCGCCGGCGAGTGTGAATAAAAACAACTCTAAACAGTTGTTACATAAAGTCTACAATCACATTAAAATCAAACCTCGTGCCAAGTTCAAGGTGGGTCAACATGTGAGAATTAGTAAATATAAATCCACTTTCGCCAAAGGCTACATAGGCAATTGGACTACGGAGATATTTACAATAACTAAAGTGCAAACTACGAATCCAGTGACATATTTACTTCAAGACGCTAATCACCAACCCATCTCTGGATGTTTCTACGAACAAGAGTTGCAGAAAACTAAACACAATGACATTTATCTAGTGGAAAAAGTTTTGAAACGTCGTGGAAATAAAGTGTATGTAAAATGGCTCGGCTTAAATGAAAAGAGTTGGATAGATAAAGATAACATTGTCTAAGTTTTCTTTTTTTTCTCAATAAATATTTATTTACTCTAAGTCAATGAGGTTTCATTCAATAAAAACATCTCTCTATATATATATATTTATTTATTTTATAATTGTGTAGTACCTATTTATACATTCGCAGCGAGCTAGCAATTTAAAATTAAACAATTAGAATGGGAAAAAAAACATCTATATCTGTACGAGGACTCTTACACACATTCATAATCACCGGAAGCTATTATATTCGGACCTACCACACAAAATATAACATTGATCAAACAATTAAAAGATTTCATATTGAACACTGCACGTGAAAAAAGTTCCGCTTTAACACCGCCTAATAACACAATCCAGTCTTGATAGTTGATTTGAGCGTCTTCCACAATCTCTTCCACTGTATCGTTTAAATCATACCACATTACAATTAACCAGTAAACATGACAATCGTCTGCATGGTGACCTTCGAAATATATACGTTTCAACAATTCCGCTACTTCCCCTCTAAATGTGTGTAATGCCATGGGCAGGCGCCATCTTTTAATCAGAGTATTGTCCTCGAACGCTTTTAGCCACTTGATTTTCATTTCATCACTGCTGCTGCTGCTGCTGCTGGTATCGCTCTCGGTATCGCAGCAGTACATGGCCCCATCGTCTTGTGCTTTTGTTGTTGTTGTCATCGGTTGTGCTGCTGCTGCTGCTGCTGCTGCTGGTGGCGATTGAGAAGTGGAACTGCTACAGCCACTGCCGCCGACGCCGCCGCCGCCTGTTTTAATGGTGGACAACCAGCACTGGCAGCACCAAGTGGTGGTGGTGGTGGTGGTGTTGGTACCGTCAGTCGTGTCAGCTGCAGCTGGGGAAGATATAATACAAAATATTGTAATTATTTATATTAAAAGTAAGCAAGTGTAAAAGTGATAGATTTTCAAATTACATAGAACAGAGTTTAAATACTCAACATGTTAGTACAACTTGTATATAATTGAAATAAAAACTTACATTTGGCATGTGATGAAGCTTGCAGATCCATCGTTATTGACTATAACGCGATATTCGTTGTGACACTGGAATAGTAGTAGTAGTAGAATATGGTAGTAAGATGACTGTTTTATAAAAATATTGTTTACGAATCGCGAGCTCAAACGACACCGTACTGCGTGACGTGGCGTGAGGTTGGCTGGCCGACAACAACTGGGCGAGAGAATAACTTGCGTCATGCGCCGGGTGTCTAGACGCATGACGTAATCATGGAATGCGTACGCGGCTGAGTGGGCGTAGGGGGCGGGGTGTCTGGGTGCATACCTCATTTGCACGTGTCACTGCTGTGATGCCACATTCCGACATTCCAGTAGGACTCGCTGCAAATTTCACACAACGCCTAGTCCTACTATGATTCTGCTGCTGCTGCTCACATATAGTCTCGAAATTTGAACCTGTTATACAGTGACGAGGTGGCCTAAGGGTTCATCATCATCATGAATGAGAGACGTTAGCCCGGTTAGCTAAAGAATAGCGCCGGTTCGAATCCGACCTTAGCCACTGTGCATGGATGCGCCACCCCGTCACTTTTTTGTTTTTTTTTTTCTTTATAAACTTAGCTTACAAAGTGTACTCAGTGCTGCTAGCGAGCGCCATCTATACATTTCTTAGCGCACTTTTGAAACGTAGCTTCCTCTAACGGATCTTTGCCTAACTAGCTGCGGACTTTTTTAGAACTACTCGGACGGCAGCTCATCTATACCTTTTTGTAGCGGATGTTTTTGGAACTAAAACTTCCACGTCCACTGACTCTAGCGACATCTATACATTTCTTAGCGCACTTTTGAAACGTAGCTTCCTCTAACGGATCTTTGCCTAACTAGCTGCGAACTTTTTTAGAACTACTCGGACGGCAGCTCATCTATACCTTTTTGTAGCGGATGTTTTTGGAACTAAAACTTCCACGTCCACTGACTCTAGCGACATCTATACATTTCATCGAGAACCATTAAGCGAATCGATAACTCGCATACAAAGTGGCGCCATCTAGCGGTGATCATTGCGGAACTAACAAGTGGCGCCATCTCACGGATCTTTGCCAAACTAACTAGTGGCGCCTCTGGCGGATTTCTATGGAACTCACAAGTGGCGCCATCTAACGGATTTGCTATGAAAATAACAACAGGCGCTCTTACACATACACAGTGGCGCCATCTAGCGGGGATCATTGCGGAACTAACAAGTGGCGCCATCTATACATTTCATAGCGGATATTTTTAGAACTAACTAGTGGCGCCTCTGGCGGACTTTTATGGAACTAGCAAGTGGCGCCATCTAGCGGATCTTTGCCAAACTAACTAGTGGCGCCATCTGACGGATCTTTGCCAAACTAACTAGTGGCGCCCCCTAGCGGAAAAGTTTTGGTCTAGAACGGGAGGAGGAGGAGGGGCTAGAACCGGCACAAACTAACTACTTCTAAGTTTCACTTTTATCGAACTACTATGATAAAGTTCAAATTTCACTTTATCATAGTGACATTAAGTCGAATTTTAACTATCTTGAAAATGTAACATAGAACTTTGTAATATTCGGGCAGCAAATTGAAAGCCAATTTATTAAATTTACAGCAGGCGGAGTCAGTTAACGGGTACAACAAATTAAAAGCAAGGCTGAACATGTGCGGAGAAAAAGAAAGGGTACGTATTTCAGGTTCAAAACTATAAACACGTTGAATTTAACATGTGTGCGGATGCGGACCAGATAACTGTCAATAAGAGAATAGTTACTTTTAAATAATGAAATAAAATAAATAAAATTGAAATGGAACTAATGAATGACGATATTATTCATTTGATTCTTACTTACCGATAAACAACGATTAATAGGGTATTTGTAAATTTTTAGGGTTCCGTACCCAAAGGGTAAAAACGCGACCCTATTACTAAGACTCCGCTGTCCGTCTGTCCGTCCGTCTGTCTGTCTGTCACCAGGCTGTATCTCATGAACCGTGATAGCTAGACAGTTGAAATTTTCACAGATGATGTATTTCTGTTGCCGCTACAACAACTAATACTAAAAACAGAATAATATAAATATTTAAATGGGGCTCCCATACAACGAACGTGATTTTGTTGCTGTTTTTTTCCGTAATGGTACGGAACCCTTCGCGCGCGAGTCCGACTCGCACTTGGCCGGTTTTTTATTAATGGTATCAGTCGATCAGATTTATTTTGAGAATCGAATGTCTGTATGGGACCATCATCATCTTCCTCGCGTTGTCCCGGCATTTTGCCACGGCTCATGGGAGCCTGGGGTCCGCTTGGCAACTAATCCCAAGAATTGGCGTAGGCACTAGTTTTTACGAAAGCGACTGCCATCTGAACTTCCAACCCAGAGGGGAAACTAGGCCTTGTTGGGATTAGTCCGGTTTCCTCACGATGTTTTCTTTCACCGAAAAGCGACTGGTAAAATATCAAATGATATTTCGTACATAAGTTCTGAAAAACTCATTGGTACGAGCCAGGGTTTGAACCTGCGACCTTCGGATTGCAAGTCGCACGCTCTTACCGCTAGGCCACCAGCGCTTTTTCTGTCTGAATGGGACCCATTGTCTTAAAGCAATACAAAACACAATAATGGTCAAAGTCTGGCACCCGCACTTTATTGACGAAACGCTTCTAACAAAATGGCAATACATCGTGACGTCACGATGTAATGTCGCTATTGCTTAGAAGCCGTTTCGATGTATTGAAAACAAGAAAATTGCGATTTTGTATATTGTTCCCATACAATATTTTTTTTAAATAAAATGTAAGGAATCGGATATTATTATTTTCCTATGAGGAAGTTAATTTTTTTTTTGTTCAAACAGGTCTTGTATTTTTTTATTATACCTATATATTTTCTATCTATATAACTAGATTTAGTTATAAAATTTAACATGTGGAAACAACCCTATTGTTTTAACAATTTAAAAGTAATTCCTTACAGGTATACTTTTTTGATGTTTCCTCATTATTTCAAACTATGTATGTATGTATCTATTTATTATTGTAAACAAAATGCAAAAGTCGGCAATTATTTTCATGAACCGTTTTTTTTTACATAAAGTATGTGTTAAATAGTTTTTTTTTCATATTCAAGAACAAAACCATCAAAGTTAATAATTATAATTAGTATTACCCAAAGCATTGCACATGCTTGATTGCCAGCGACGTGGTATAAAAATAAATAAAAAATAAACAATTTGCACACCTCTGGGACCTTGCCGAAAAAGTTAACACCTTTTCTTTTGCTTCTCAGGAAGTCCTGCAGAACATCATTGAGAATCACAACACACAAGTCAGAAGCAATATTATGTAAGATAAAGCCATATTTAATATTAGGTAATATGTAATTATTAGGATGACCACCAATGTGTCTTCCACCATAATACAAAACGCGGGCGGTTCATAGTATTTTATCTCTTGCTTTCTGAACATAACCAGCTGTAACATTACATGATTACTTTAACTTTGTGATTGACGGATGGTTTTATTACAGTTTTACACACGTGAATTTTGAATTACGCACGACATGTTTCGGAGAACCTAGGTCTTTAAATTCAAGCACTGAGACTGGAGAACCCCGGACCCGATTTCCGGGAAACGCCGGCGCAAGACCACCTTCAACCAGTTTTATCATAGCGAGCCTAGCGGCCCGCGCGCCGAACGACACCCTTGGCATACTGTCAACGCACTGCAGTCTAGGTGATTGAAAATGGTGACCTACACTCTCCGAAACGTATCTCGCGTAACGACAAAATGCACGTATAATTTTAAAATGTTAGTATGTCTAACGATATATTGTTTTTATTTTTATTTTAATCATTTTAATCATGCATTCATTTTAATGACGTACCTAATTTTAATTTTATAATTTCGCCCTCGCCGCCCCCAATGAAATTTTCATGTTGCTTTTGCAGTAATAATAATTTTTAAAGCAACCAATTGAATATTTTATAATTACAAAATATTTTACACGAAAACAATTTGATTCGCATACCTCCTTATTGAAGTAACAAATATCTATAATTGGAAACACAGTGAAATATATTTTTGACATACAACAATTTTAGCAGTCATGAAAAGCAAATGCGTGTCGCTTTTAAACCTTCACGGCATAGAGGTAGAGATAAAAATGTAAAAACTTTGCTTTCCTCGATTGTGCACAAGTTCCCGTTGTATGTCATTATTGATTTCTGTAACCAATAATTACGTATTAAATTTATTATGTTTGTGCATTTAGAGATAATATTCGTCATTTTTTATTATTTTGTATCCACCTTGAAATAATGTGTTACACGACGAAACGCGCATAAATATGTGTCACCACACGATGAGCATGAGCGAATTAGTGCGCGAGTTCTTTAAGAGTTGAATAAGAGGAACCATCTTCGAACCGCGGCGATACTTCAAGGTATGAATGTGTGTACGTCGTCAACAAAGTTTCGTTAATGTTCATAATCCATTACCATACAAACATGTGCACAGGGCTAGTGTAGTAGACGCCTATCCAAACCGCTCTGCAGATAAGATCATGTCCGATATTGTTGGTTCGTTGGGCAACACATTATTGCAGGTGACTGTGTGTGTACTGTACTGAATATTGACGTTACCTGTTCTCACTGGGTAAACAGGACATAATTACAATTGTCGATTTATTTCGCTATGCGTATAGTTTTAAGCCTATGGCATTTAAAAACTTATGAATTGGACGACCTCGCTATTATTAGTTTTATAGTATATATTAATTTGTTCTCCTTGATACGTAATTTTTAGCAGCTAACTGAATAGTACCAAACAAAATAGTACATAATTAGGTCGATAATTACGTCGTAGATAATTTAAGAAACTGTCAACTGTCTCGTGAAATTAAGAGTGTAGAAATGAAGCAGACCGAGGGCTGAATTCTAGCCATTATAATGTAAATAAAGTTCTAATGGGTTCTTATCTTCAAATAAGGTTCTGACAGAAATAAACGTGAAGCTTGGCATGTACGTACTAAAAATAGAACTTTCTCTTTCTAACCTCTTACTGAATGTCGCTGCATTCAAATGCAACAATATTACTCGTAAGTGGGATGTTCATTTTGCTACCTGAATGCCAAACTACATGTTTTTTTCTGGATGGGACCGTTATAAGTTATAATTTACGGTTATAGTTTATAACGCTTTTTTTCTAAGATAGTAGCCGTAAACTATCTTAATGTCAAGAAGATTTGATACAATCTTAAAATAAGGATGTAAATTTTTCGCTCGTCGCTAAGAAGGTTGAATGTGTGTTTTTGCGTCGTTTGTTTGTAGTTGCTTGTTTTTAAATACCGAATGCTAGTAGGTAACCGTGAAAATAATTGTGGACTTCAGCATCATTTCAAGTTAAATATTAATGGTATTTATCACTCAAGTCATCTGACAAAAAATACATTACATTCATTTATCTGTGTCCCAGTCTGTTCTTTGAAATCGCTTTTATATTATTTCAATATAGTGCTGATAGAAAGCTTAATTAATGAGCAAATTTAAAATTTTGAAGTCCCCACCTGCTCCATTTTCACCGTTTTACCATAAATGTAAATTTTACTGGTATCGTTTCTATCATCTTGAGCTTAGCGAGTTTCGATGTGAAGGTGCATCCATAGCGCAGTGAACTTTTGTGGGGCAACACGGTAACATTAGGTAATTTACCTAGTTACTTACGTTTTTCCCCACAACAGTTAACAGCGGTGTGGATGCATCTTTACAGTCGCCATGGCGCGCCAATTTAAATAATGCTGCGACACGCGCAAGTAGATAGCGTGCGGTATTTCAGGCAATGAAAATATAGTGTACAAATTTTTTCAAATGATGTCCCTTTGGTCTTAATAGCTTTTGAGTGTACATATATCAATATCAGTAATAAACACGTTAGTAAATGCTAGACAATCTTAACGATGAAAATGACACGTTGGCAGTAGTTTTAAGAATTCGTATAAGATATCATAGTTTTGATGGTGGTGGAATAACAAAACTTCCTTCTAACTAAAAATACAACTGGGAATACTCTATTTAAAAATCGCCCGAACTACAATACAATACTCCATATAAAGCGTTTGTTACCTATTGATTAAACACTAACACATATCTCGGTTTGCCATTTGGCTTAGTGTTTATCTTAGTAGATTTAAAATGCAGCGTGCTAAGGTCGCCAGGAGGTGGACCGATGATTTGGTCAAGATCGCAGGGAGATTTCTCACAATAAGTCTTTCAGTTAAAATTATCACTACACTGCCGGGCTAGCACATGATTGGCGCGACAACTTAACAATTTTAATAATATACCTACTTGTCTGATTGTTAAAATTTTATAATTGTTGTGACATATCTTGTAAATATTAATATGTACTTACCCAATTCCAATAGAATCACAAATACAAATTTTTAAACAGGAAGTTAAAGGAATCCGGCTTAGATTTGTTAGCGGTTTGTCTGGCTCGCATTTGGTCCAGGTCGCTGTTTGTCCAATTAGCGTTTAGTCCAATACGCAATTTGTCTTAAAATCCGGACCACCAGCGAATTGATTTAGCATCGTATCGTAGTTATCTTAGATTGTAAATTAAAAACAAATATAAAAACAAAATGGCGCCCTATAAAGTTCCGAAAAAAGCGCTCAAGTCCCCGGAACCTGCAGGGGGTCTGAGCCCGAAAAAGAAGAAGAACAGCAAGAAGACGCCAAGAAAGAAGTACAACAACTTCAAAATATACATCTTCCAAGTATTAAAAAAGTGTACAGATATCTACGTCGGAATCTCAAGAAAAATCATGAACGATTTGGTCAACGATAAGTTGGAACAAATCAATCGCTTGTGAAGCTGGAAGACTAATAAGCACACTGAAAGAAGATTACTTTGACCCAGAACGAAATAAGAACTGCCACAAAACTACTCATTCCTGGTGAGCTAGGAAAGCACGCATCGCTGGACGGGGAGAAAGCGCTCCGGAACTACAAAAAAAAATAAGAACTGCCACAAAACTACTCATTCCTGTCGAGCTAGGAAAGCACGCATTGCTGGAGGGGGAGAAAGCGCTCCGAAACTACAAAAAAAAAGAACTGCCACAAAACTACTCATTCCTGGCGAGCTAGGAAAGCACACATTGCTGGACGGGGAGAAAGCGCTTCGGAACTAATCGAACAGCCAGAGTTATTAGTTTTAGTTAATGTATGTTAGAACAATTCGTTTGTGAAGCTGGAAGACTAATAATAGCACACGGAAAGAAGATTATCGATACTATTGATATCGATAAATCCATACTATCGATATATAAAGTTAGTGAAAATAGTTACTTAAGGGAGCAAAGCAACTTTGATACATTTTCATTTCTACTACTTCAATGGATGACGAAAAGAACCGCCTGTTCCACCTATCCCTACCGGGCTGTCTCCACTGGAAGGGATACATGGATTTTTTTCCACCTATCTCCACTGTTAGGGATCGGTGAAAAAAAAAAACCATCTATCCCTATAGGGGAAAAGACGATTTGCGTATAGGACAAACTGCTTTTAAGGCGAGCAGCTAGTATGTCAAAATGCATATACGGCGAACTCCGATTGGAACCAACTGCTACTAAGTCAATTCGCTGTTGGTCCGGATTTTAGGGCAAATTGAGTATTGGACCAAACGCTAATTGGACAAACAGCGACCTGGACCAAATGCGAGCCAGACAAACGGCTAACAAATCACCCGAAACAGTATTGATATTTTCTTATTAAAAAAACTGTGGCACCCTATTAAACGGATCCGCTTAGAACGAGTATCCACGCGATGCAATTGGCGCCCATATAGTGCAGGGTCTCTAGAAGTGTCGTGTGCATAATTATTAGATCGCAGTTTGACTTCGTTTCGACTTTCGACCTGGCAACATCAGGTTTTTTGACACCTGGGTGCCCTAGGTACTACAACGATCAGAACTCTAACTGCGGTCTAGTCTGTTCCGGAGACCCGCATGCACGAGACCACGATGCATCGAGCGGCGCACAACTACACAGACCGGGCAGATAACGAAATTTCGACTTTCGATGTTTGCGGTGCTTTACGCGACAATTTCCTCGTTCGGGATAGCCTATTGAAGAAACATCCTGATTTGTCTTTAGTCCGCTGTTCCATATTCCATCATCCAATCATATTGAGCAGTGCTAGTTAGATTGAACGGTATAGTATTCCCTGGTGTTTTTCGTAAGTCTGAAGTGGCTATGTGCGATAGTAGCAATTGCGAGCCGAACGCATTCTAGAATAAATATAAAATACTCCATTAGGTTAGTCATCTGGTACAACATATCTGTAACTTTATGATCAATTCGTTGAAATTCCAGAGAGAAGTCAGTTTATAAAGAGTGTTTCATACAAAACAGCGTTAGTAACAATCTGCTTGTTGCTGTATGGCCTTATTTCGTGAGGTTTATATTATTATCCAAGTTCGTCAAGTCAAGTAATTACAGCGTAGATAAATAATAATTCTACATAATTCTTTATTCTTTATTGTATTGCAGTCATGTTCATAATACATTAGGTGTTACAGTTTGAGGATGGTAGGTACATGACACCCTGTCAGGGCACTCAATTTTCTTAAGTCTAGGTAATTACATGCATCTCATACAAATAGCAATAAAATCTATATTTATAACTTTATATTTTATCGACGTTTATGCAACGTTAAATGTCAAGTTCGTTTAGAAAATTAGTAAAATAATAAAATAATGATGCTAAATATTAAATGTTAAATGTCCAGGTTAATTTATAAATAGATTCAATTAATGTGAAACAATATAGTTAATATTAATTAACTATATGTCATATTAGAGAATGCATAAATGTCAATAAATGTTTACAATAATATTAAAACTTAATTACTTGTTTAGGTCGCGTAATATAAACCTTATGAAACAACACCGTCTGGATTTACTATAAAACAACATGCAGATTACTCTACTTGTATGTATTGAAAAATAAAAATATTGATTATCAATGCTGGTTAAACAGTACACAGTTTCATTTCTTTGCGAACATTTCACAACAATAATAACTAAAAACATCGCATAAATTCATTTAAGGTGTGATTCACATTCGCACGCCGGCCCGCGGGTGTAACTGCAGGCGGTATTGATATTGATGATTGAAATTATTATTATTTGAGACTAATATGGTTCACTAAAATTTGATTTCTAACCTCTCGTCGTTATTGCAGATCATTTAGTTAAAAAAGGTAAATTGATTTTTTTTTAGATACTTTCCTTATTTATGTAAAAAACATGTAATAATGTAATTTTAATAGTTAGTTGGGTAGTGTACCTATACAGGTGTTTTTTTTTGCGTACTTGAGTTCCCAGCAAGCTCGGCCGAATTGCACCTTCCCATACAAACGTAGTTGGGAAAATCTGTCCAAGATTCCGGAATTTCGAAATTCCGGAATGCAAGCCCTACAGTTGATTTCTAACTATATGGAGTATTCCGGGTAACTTTGATGTAAAATTTGACAGGGTTATTTAATAATTTTTCATTACTATTACTAACTATATTAAATTTGTAAAGCCTTAATGAGTACAAAATCGTTTTACTTGGTGTTGGTTTCGTAACTACGAGTTCTAAAACATAAGACAATAATCCAAATAAGTATTATTTAGGGTCGATTTTACATTACTGTAAAACATGTCGGTGTAACAAATATCTGCCTTTTCATTTTAGTGCCGAGGCGCCACCTGCATCTTACGTTACTTACACTACCTAAATTTCCTTCTAGTTTAAATAGTATTACATTATATATGCTTTGCCTATAATTTCAGTTAATTCCTCTTTTTTGTGTGTGTGCAAGATATAGACCATGAAGTTTTGTGATACTGCTAACTACTATTTTTCATGTGCTAACACTAAAGCTGCATGTGCTTCAAATAGGTATTCAAACATTTTCCTAAATATCCATTTAATTATAAAAAATTTAAATAAACAGCCACTTTTTATCAATAACGTGTTATTTATATGAAGATTGAAAACTCCTGGCATTATCAGTTCACATTTTTATCTTTCCGCTTTCAATCTTCATGTGACACATTATAATAAGTACCTATTAATAAGCTTACTAAATTTACTAGACATGACATGGATGCCTTTATTGGAATGCAATATTAGGAACCCAATATTTTGCGCTTTTGAGTTTGTAGCCGTGAATGCTCTTTTTTTAAATTTATTTATCTCAATGTACATCACAACAATTTTCTTATAATTATATTCCTCGCCAAACTGCGATTGCAGTTTGTTGGCGAGATAGCGCTCATTTTTACATTTTAAACATTTATGCACTTAAAAAACTAAACTTAAACTTAGATACTATCCGAAACTATGAAATGCAAATTTGTGTTTAAAATGGTCGTAGTATCTACAGTAGTTGCGCTGTGTAACATGTGAAAAGCACACCAGAACTCACCAGATACAGTAAGGAAATTAAAATGCCATCATCGTTTATGTTAAAGTTGAAGTGTGAAATATCACTTGCCTTAGTAGTTTTAGTGTGGTTCAAGACGGCAGTCTCATCAAGTCACCATATTTGTATGCACATTGGGTTTGCACGACTTTAACGTAAATGACGAAACTAGTTGATCTCGTTATCACCGACGTTTATAGAAACGTAAGTACTAACTTGTGTAACTTTTAAAATACTTATTCGCTCCTACTTATTAAACCGCAAGTGGCATTCTTTACATTTTCACGAACCTATAAAAACAATTTTGTTCTGCCCACGCTTTTAGCACCCCATTTTCTCTTGCAATTGCATTCTGCGGTCGGTCGTGAATACACCTTAATGTTTGGAAAGTTTATCGAAGAAATGTCAAACTTAAACAAATAGTCTTGAATAACCAAATGTGCCATTTTCAACCAAAAGGGTACTTATTGTCGCTTGTCAGTAAGGCGCTATTTCCATATAGCTTCAATTAGAAATCAACCTTATCGACAAGCGACAATGTGGTACCTTTTGTTGGAAAACGTCACAAATAGGAAAAATTCCCGTAAAAAAACACTTCCACCGCGCTGTCACGTTAATATTACACATTTATCATTGTTTTTTTTTTTAAATAGGTACCTACTTAATTTTGTTAGGCGCCCCAGTTTTTAAATAATTCTTGTTACTTGCCCTTGGTTAAAACATTTTCTTTTAAATACTGTTTACGTATTTTTTAGTGTGTTTAGAACTATATGGTATTTAAGGTGCGTGCAGATTTAGCAAGTGCGCACGCATGTTTGCTGTTAGTACCTATGTTGCCCGTTGCAAACTTTGCATGAGATGTATATTTAGGCGCGCAATGTTAAGCACTTGCGGCGCATTCGTTTTAGGTCTGGACGCATCTTTAGATTCGTATTCAAGAACAATGCAGTCAGCAATACGTCGCTCACAAACCGAGCGAGCTTTTGGAGGTAAAATGCTTTTAGGATAATAAAAATGCTTTTAGGATATTTAGTATTTAAAATCGAACTTTGTGGGTCTTCGAAATTTTAGTACTGCGGTTGGCTCTTCTTAAAAGTTTGCCACCAATGCTTTGTCAAAGCTATAATGTATGGTTCTGCGCTAGCATCAAGTAGTTGTGACTGCTGTTACTGCGTAAATTTTCCGCCTACAGTAAAACAAAGCAAGTGACAATTGCCTATTAGGAAGTTTAATCACGGGATTCGTAGGGAACAAGATTGGGATACCTATCGGAATCCTATACGGAGCTCGGGATTCAGTCATCTCTTTTAATTTATATGACGAAGCGAATTATCATAAATACTACAATGTTGTACATATGAATCCAATTTAAAATACATTTTAACATTTATAATATACCTAAATGTTTAGAATGAAATAATATTTTTAAGTAAAAACATATTTTGTAAGTCTTTATTTTCTGCGCAACTTCGTAACACCAGCGAAAAAGTGATCTACGCTTGAATTCGTTTCAGCGACAGAGTAATATGCTTTGGCTATACAGTTTACACGAACCTAAGCTGTTGGAAAAATTACGGTTTAAGACATTTTTCCGCTGGTGGATTCATTTAATTTTAAGATTTATCTTTAGTGATACGTCTGCGTAGCGTCCAAATACACATGAATTAAATTTTTAAAGCATAAAGGCACGATCCCTTCGTCGACCATGCGGGCGGACCGCAGACGGAACAAAAAACGGTCAGTGTGTTGGTTGTTGGTCGGCTTTGGTATGAGCTCGTTCCAACTTATGTGCCCCGCCCGACGAATATAAAACACCGCTTGCGCAACACAGCGTGGCATATAATTAGTTTGGACGGGACTTTAAGTTGTCTATATTAAGTGGAATTTCCAATAATATTTGCCTTCTGCAGGCATATTTCCAATCAATGGTACAACATGGGTACAACGTCAAAGTACACTTAATGTCATGCGGCAGATAGTGCTCAGGGCTTTTTGACACTTGAATGTGCAGTCAAAGAATATAATTTCCGACCCATTTCGTACCTTGTAAATAAATGGATTTTTATTACCATATGAAAGTTGCTAGAGACCTCATGTCACTGACAAAGTGAAAATGGGTAGGAAATTAAATTATTTGGCTGTAATCTGTTTTATGTGCAAATTGTGCAAGATACGTGCGAATGTTTTATATTTATTAAGGTGCTTACTTTAAAATTTGTCTGTGTGTGTATGTACGCATTATTTTTGTAATGACATTGCAATAAACATTTGTGAATTTTTTAAAACTTGGGTTTTTTATTGCTCATGCTAGCGATATATTAGTTAATAATTTAGTCAATGTTCTAAAACAGAATTCCCTACAGTTCGTCCTTCCGTATAAAGCAGTTGGGAAAACAAACAAACATTAAATCAAAATACAGGGGGTTAGCATAAGCAATAACGTGACTCTCCTCGTGTAAGATAACTTTTTAATAATTAGTAAGAGTAAGATTGCCTTTATCCCGTCAAGTTACTTGTGCTTGCCCCGCTGTTTATGCACTTGCGAACGATTTCTTGTTAGACTGACCACGCTAACTTTGCACAGATTTGGCAGTAAGAATGCGCATGCACACATGTCCCTAAGCCGTAAGCCATAAGCCGTCATACTTGACGTAGCTCTTCGGATAATAACTTAGCGTGATCCGACTCTAGTCTTAACTGTGTTGTGATTGTGTGTTCACGGAACAATCTCTGTCCGTCCGTCACAGCTAGGCGTTTTTTTTCTCTGAAACCGCAAACTGAAATTTGAAATGGGCACAGCAAAATAAGGGCCCTAATAATAAATAAGCTCTAATCGCTAACTTTAAAATTGTAAAAGTCAGTCGATGTTTAAACAAAAAAATAAGGTTCTTATTTGCCAAAACGATACTTTTATACATAAGGTAAACGCAAGTGCGTAGTATGTTGTGGCAGTATTGACACAATAAGTTGGTTTCTGAGATATTTCTTCAATTAGTTACTTGGTCCTAACTTGTTTAAAAAAAATGTTAACATACCACATGCCTACAAGTTAAATCCGGGGTCGATCCCTGGACGTTATCAATTTGTGTAACTACTAGGAAACAAACGGAACGACTTATTTAAAACAAAATAGTTTAATCTACAATATAGTAAAAAAAATGTGGCTGTCTGCCAATGGCTAATCTGTATTTTCTTTGGCTGTGTAATGTTATTTTCCACAGCTTGTATGATTTAGTATCACTGGAGATAAAGGTCTGTACTAGGTCTTGGAGATGGAGCTGGGTGATGACTAAACGTAGGTATTTAATCCGTAGATAGGTAAGTAATTAGCCGTTTCAAATAAACAAAAAAATGGAAATTGTTCAACCACTTGCTATATTATAGGTCTACAAACTACCACCCTCACTCTACCCTTAGATTTATGAAGTATCAATATTGATAGGTACCTAGGGCAGAACCGGGTAATGGGAGTCAGCGGGCAATGGTAATCACCAGAGCCCGGAATTCTCGTAGCATTTTTGAGCTGTCATAGGGACTTCTCGTTTATCGACTTCCGATTATACATATGTATATCGATAAATACAGAATACAATATGTAAAATATGATTACGTGTAGAAGTAAACATGCAGTCTTATAATAATTTATCTCAAAAATGCTACGAGAATTCCGGGCTCTCGTAATCACCCACACGTCCACAAAATTACAACCACTCCAGACGCGTTAACGGCCTTCCGCCCCGCTTTGTGCCCCTTGCTATCGCCACGAGCCGGCCGCGCCACTATGGTGACGGGGTTAGGAACGAAAAGTTGTTTTTGCAGCTGGCCGATGTAAAATTTCACTAACGTAAAATAATCGACAGGTATCACCTTTATTGATCTATTTGTATATGATTTGTTTATAGTACAACCGGATTAAGTCTCGCCTCGAAATCTTTCCAAAGATATGAAATTTGGTATGCATGTTAATTAAAGGTCTCTTTTTTCATGTCCACACTATTTGACATTTGGAGACCTCGAGGAATCGCAGCCATCTTGGAAAATGTGTACCATCCTGGAGAAATTTGCGTTTTACTCTAAATATACGTTCTCTTGGAAAATATGGTGTAAGGCAACATTAAAGCTTATTAAATTCTAAACAAATAAGTCCTAGATAACTTTGCGGAAAAAATACATCTTGTTATAGAAAATAATAGCTGAAACCAGATTTAGCGCTTATACCCTTTCAGGGGATATTCTCTTAATATGAAACTTGGAGGAATAATTTGTACACGTTCTACTCCAATATCAACATTTTACTCGACTGCGACTTAAACAGAAAGTAGGGTTATGGGTTTAAATACTGAAAATCAGTACACCCTGTAGCTCAGGATACTGGACGGATTTTTTAAGACGACATATTGGTAGATTCCTCTTGCCCTTCACAACCTGTTTACACCTGTTTTATTAAAGAAAAATCAATACAGCTGCCTTGAGAGGACGCCGAATAGTAAATCATATTTTTACTTCTAGCGCCTAAACTATTGAGTGGATTTCAATAAAATAGACATCAGTAGATCCATAATTGGTACACGAGTGCTATGCAATACAAATTTACTAAAATAAATGGAGGAAAAATGTGTAAAACTTAAAAATGTGACTATAAAAACAGATTTTAGGTCTTAAATGGGGTCCAAACAATAGTGACATTAATGAAATTTGACACCTACAATTTCAGGGATCCCTGTTTGCGTGTCATAAAATTGGAGCTTCGGGGACCACGGGGATCAAACGCTATCTTGAAAAGTATGTCTTTTTTGGTTTTTCGGTTTTTCTCAGAATATCTGGGTTAAATGTGAATACTGTGTATAGCGAAACAAAAGCTTATTAAGTTCTACACAAAAAAGGTATAAAACACCATGTCCCTAAAACGGAGCTTTCTTCTAGAAATATGGCTCAGAAGTCAAAAGGTTATACTTAATCATCTACTAAAATTTCATTTTAAGACGGGTCAGAAAAAAATATTTGTATAATTTTTTTACCAATTTTGGGAACACAAAAACATTATCTACCCAACCACGAAAAAAAAAATGTATGGAAACTTGTAAGCTTCCCTTGTAACTTGTAAGCCCTATTTCTAGAAAAAGGCTTCGTTTTTGGGACATGGTGTTGTATAACTTTATAGTGTGGAATTTAATAAGCTTTCGTTTTGCCATACACAGTATTCACATTAAACCCAGATATTCCGAGAAAAAAAGAAAAACCAAAAAAGACTTATACTTTTCAAGATGGCGCTTGATCCCCGTGGTCCCCGAAGCTCCAATTTTATGACACGCAAACAGGGATCCCTGAAATTGTAGGTGTCGAATTTCATTACTGTCACTATTGTTAAAAATCTGTTTTTATAGTCACATTTGTAAGTTTTACACATTTTTCCTCCATTTATTTTAGTAAATTTGTATTGTATTGTTTAGTCTATGATGGTTCATTATTTTTAGTATGTGGGTATTTTTGCACTTTGTAATTTTTACTCAGTCACCCGTTGACCACGAACGCTGTAAAGGGTTCGAAACGTCGGGATGTATTATAAATTCAATATACGCGATATAATCCGTTTTCATAGTTTTATTTTATGAGTAACTATCGCGGTAACCGAAGACAATATTTTGTTGTATTAAGGTTTAGATGCGTGCTTCCTGGTCTTTTGATACATTCGAAAAAGATTTTGATCTTTGTTTGATCCTTATTGGTGACCACGATGAATGGTAATAATCATCATGGCGTATGGTATCATGAATGATGATATCGATAATGCTAAACTTCATTGTTATTTAAAAGTCCCTACCGGTAAAAAATCTAGGTGGCTCAAAATATTACAGGTAAGTACGTCAAGAATGTCTTCACCGCCCATAAGCAACGCGCCTTCATTTTCTGACAATAAGATTTCCGAAACAAATGTTCAATCTACAAAAGCTTGGGTCAAACGATGGTCAAGCTGCAGGTACAAGTAGAAGCGCAGCTGTCTACCCTAAACCAAGACCAGCTTCAAAGTTCACACGAGGAGAAAAATGTTTATTTACTCATTTAGTGGTGACTTTCGCCATCCTGCTTCTGCTGTTTATCGTTTTCGTGGTGCACTTGTACGTGGTCAGACATCATGGAAATGAGATGTTTGAGGGCATATTGAGAAGAAGAGTAGGTGAGAACTTACCATCTACCCTCAAACGCGATAAGAACGGGCCACTTTGTAAAAAATAAATCCATAGAAAGTTTCCCGTTTTTATTGGTCTTGAGTTTTATTGGTTTTATGAAGGTTGTTGTTTTTTTTAAACATATTAGGTATGAGGCGATAGTATTGTCGAGATTGGTACCAAAAATGGATAGTAGTCAAACTTCTGAATCGCGTATAGAAGATTCTATAGAATATTGAACCCAGACGTATACAAGTTTTTATCTAGCATACAAATGGATAGCTAGATAGCGCTGTTACAAGTAGTAGAAACCTTAAATCGCGCATTTAAGATTTTATTTTGGAAGTTTAAAAGTCTAGAAACGCGCTATCGTGATATTCTTGGGATTGACCCCATCTAGGATAGACGCCTAGCTTTGACCAACTCTAAGGGGCGAGCAGTGCGTGTTTGCATCTCCTATACGAATCCCTTTGGATTACGGTACTATACAAATTTGGGAACAAATCAAATTATTTTGTATTAAATATTTTGATTGGTGGTTTTAAACAAGTAGTCACACTACTATATATTTTAAGCTAATTTTGCGGTCACCTAGACCTAGACCTAGGCTCTCCGAAACATATATGTCGCCCGAGTGACTAAAAACACGTGAGTGAAACCGCAAAATTAGCTTAGTCTTAGCTTAAAGTCTCACGATAGTTTAAATTCGACTACTTTATATTATAAACAGAAATAGATGTTCATATACTTACTAAAGAAAAAGTGACTAAGCATGCCTGTGGCCGAGGCTGGAATTGAACCGGCGCCTTCACAGGCCTTCTGCAGTTAGTTTTGGCCACTTTTTCTTTAGAAAGAAGAAGAAAAAGCATTTATTAGCACAACATAACATAAGACTAAAACTAGAAATAATTACACAGAATGAGGTTGCGCTAAATGGTCCTTACTCAGCTTGGTGTCACGGTGTGAGCCAACATGGCACACTCCGCGACGCTGATTTTCATTAAGGCCCAGTAGATGGACTAGTGAACACAATGTAAAAAATAAATAAGGGAAAGCTTAAATACAAATAACAATCAAATAACTTAATTAAAATTAGCCTATACCTAAGTCTTATGAATGTTCGTATGGTGTCCTTTAGTAGGTAAGGTAAGAGGTATATGAAATCTATTTCAGTTTATAACCCTCTATTTGGATATTCATTATAGCTGAAGAGGAGTCAGACTCCCCACCAGTAGGCGTTGTGTACGTTCTGCCGGACTATTATATGTGCAACTCCCTGCTCTTGCGTCCGCGATGGTCATTGGCACCAGCGCACTGTGTGGCTGCCCGATCAGAACCGAACTTGGCTTATGCTCTACCAAGCTGGCGAATAACATATGAACCAAATACTGAGTCAGGTACTTGCTGTGGTTTCATTTACACACATAACTTCCAAACATTGGCTAACGTGCCAAAGATTTATACTAGGTAGGTAATCATTTTCGTCATCCGTCATGGTTTTAGATCACCTGAACAACGGCCGGTAGTGAGACCGACCTACGAAGCAAAAGGTCCCGGGTTCGAATCCTGGTAAGGACATTTATTTGTGTGCTCATCATATATTATTTGTTCTTGAGTTATGGATTGGTAGTACCTATAATACAAGCTTTGGTTTAAGGTTAGGTCGATGTGTGTAAGATTGTACCCAAATAAGTAAGTAAATATTATTTATTGTGCAAATAATTATTTATTCTGATTCTGATCCTTGTTAATGGCGTTCCTAAAGGTTCAAGAAACCCGATGTTCAAAAACTGATGAGAAAAGTTACAACCCATAGATATCTATTGCTATGTTACAACACTTACAACCACATGTGTGGTAAATTAACTTGATACAAACTTTTAGTTAGGTATTTCCTTACATTGGCTGGTATAATAGAATTGACTTTTTTAATGATGATTTTGAATGATAAATATTTAATAACGTACATTTGGATTTGATTTGTTTTGATTTTATTGATATTTTACAGTTAGTACATACTTATATTGTGTACTTTGTGTAGGTACCTCGTGTTGGTGTGGTGAAGAAATTTGTGTTTCATTAGGTGGCAAAATGTGTTTAACCATCGTGCCTTGAAACCCTCGCAACGCTCAAGATTCTACTTTTCGAACCACTTCGTTACGCTCGTGGTTTATTTTTGAAGTCTTTCGCTTTGCTCGGGTATCAATATTAGCACGAGCGGTTAAACAACAATTTTGTCTTAGGCTCTATATCTACAGTTTTTCATATTTTTGGACCCATAGTTCAAAAGTTGGGGGGGGGGGGGGGGGGGGCAAATATTTTTTTCTTTCAGAGCGATTATTTCCGATGCTATTCACTTTATCAAAAAATGTTTGTTGAAGACCTCTATTCGTTTTGACAGACCTATCTAACGAAACCCCACACTGTAGGATTGACGCGAAAACAAAATTACACCCCCACTTTCCGTGTAGGGGGTACCTTAAAAAAACATTTTATTTTTATTTTGTTGTACAACTTTGTTGGATTTATTGATTTATAGGTATATCTATGCCAAATTGCAGCTTCCTAGCACTAACGATCACGGAGCAAAGCCTCGGACAAACGACAGACGGACGGACCGACATGGCGAAACTAGTAAAAGGGTTCCTAGTTGACTACGGAACCCTAAAAAGGAAAGCGTAGGTAGGTATAAAATGCAATTACCAATCACGACTGCTGAAGTCCTATTTGTGAAATGTGTCATTTTTTTAACGGCGAATGTATGAGAATTGTAAGCACCACTTTTCAGCCAGGAAACATCAGGTTTCATGAAAGCTAATGAAGGATGACTGACGCTAGACCGGGCCGGGGGCGGGCCGGACCTTCCGGCGCTTCGTTTTCTATGGTAAGCATCACGTGATCACCGATCAGCCGTCATAGAGAATGACATGTCGGACGCCTCGGCCCGGGCCCGGCCCGGTCTAGCGTCAGTCAACCTTAAGAACACCAATACATAGGGATTAGAAGTCAAACATGCGGTCTAATAATTACGCATTGCCTTCACAGTCGAAGGCAACGGACGAATGGCTCAAAAATATGTGAACACGACTTCATTGCCTAAGGTGTAAGAGCGTACACATATTTTTGAAACTTTGGGAATGTATATATGTTTATGCCCTTGACTGTACGATACTGTTCTAAAGATCCTGGTATATCTGCAAACCGGTCATAAGTATTACAAACTTCAAATACGAGTAGGTATTTATGGAACGTCTATCTGAACACTGCACTCACACAAAAAGCGGCCTATAAAGATAAATATAAAGATAGTTTTTTATTCAAGTAGGCATATTACAATGCGCTTATGAACGTCAAATAAAGCTACACCGGTTCGGTTTAACCCTATACGCTAGGAGGATATAACCAAACGGAGTAGCCATTAACAGGCTTTCCCCTCTGTCCAAAATAGTCGGCCAATGGTCATACAATGGTCATACACAATGCATGGACTGACATTTATGTGACATGGCTATACATGGTTATTTTGACGTTACGTATACATTTGACGTTCCCCTCCCCCGCAAAAAATGGCAGACTCTTGTACAGCAAATTACAGACGTGGCGGCTCCGTTTGGTTATGTTATATCCTCCTAGCCTAATACGCCTGGGCGCAATTGGAGGCGGATATCCCAATATGGGACCGGCAAGAAACTCAGCGGGACACATCTTTTCAAAACATTACATCTTATAATTAACATGCATTACGAGTAAATAAGAAAAAATACAATTTAAATTACTATAGAATTCATTCAATTACATACAGTAGGTACTTTTCAAATATAACATGTATACCTACTACCGTTTTTTTTTTCTAGAT
Organism: Cydia strobilella; assembly: GCF_947568885.1. NCBI lineage: Eukaryota > Metazoa > Arthropoda > Insecta > Lepidoptera > Tortricidae > Cydia > Cydia strobilella. The sequence continues at coordinate 10,684,506 of NC_086068.1, read as the reverse complement.
GATTTTTCAGAAACACTGATAACTCGCAGCGTGCCACATCCTCATTTTAACAGAGACGACTTCCAAAATAACATAGGACTCTTTCAACACGAGGATGCTTTACATCATCTAGTTTCAAACGTGTGTAAGTATCATGGTTATTAGGTAATAGTTATACAACGTTTTATGGCTCCTCTACACGATGGGCCAGCCATCCGACGGGTGTCGGATGGCTTATGGCGCGGCGGGATGGCGATGGGATGGCCACGGTGTCGGTTTTTCGTCCGCACATCATGTTAATGTGGATCGATTATTTCAATGTTTATTCATATACAGACATGACAAGAGTGACATTAAGAAAAATAATAAAATAAATCATGTGGCCTTCATTTACAAATTAGTCTATGGAGTTTATCACAACCTCTAACATCCTCCCTTTTTGTTAAACGTTATAGGTTAATCCAATAATGCCACAGATTAATGCCATTCTTCTTCCTTGGCTTCTTGGCTTAGAAACTGGTTTCGTCAGTATGTCCGCACATTGGTATTCCGTTGGAACATACTTCACATATAATTCATTTGAAGCAACTAGCTCTCTGACATAAAAGTGTCTTATGGCAATATGCTTCGTTCTTCTATGAAGCTCAGGATTCTGAGCCAGTTTTATAGCAGCATCATTATCTATCTGCAATGTAGGAATTGCGCTTAATGTCGTGATTTCCTGGAATAATCGTTGAAGCCAGACTATTTCTCGGGCCGCTTCGCTTGCCGCGACTATTTTTGCTTCAGTGCTTGAGATCGCGACTGATGTCTGTCTGCGACTTGCCCACGATATAGCACCTCCCGCGTATAGGCAAAGTATGCCTGAAGTGGAGCGTCCAGAAGTGAAATCTCCGCCGTGATCAGAGTCACTGTAACACTCCAACACTCCGGGTTTGTGGCTTTCTTATAGACAATAACTGAATCCATAGTTCCTTTAACCCTTAAATGCATAATGATGTATATATGCATCGTATATTTGATGGTCCGTGGCTTAATATGCAGCTATCCAAAATCACATTTATTACTTTTATACAGCATGACACATCTATTTCAATTTATTAAAAAGTTATACAAAAAATCATGCATTTAAGGGTTAAGGTAACGAAAAATGCGTTTTACTTTCAAGACATCTTCATGAGATGGATTCGCTAATGTTCTGGAAACAACACTTATGGCATATGATATGTCTGGTCTGGTTCCTGTCATTATAGGTATGCCAGTGCACCGACAGCTTCTCGATAAGGGAATCTGGCATCATTGTCTTTTTCCGTATCTGACTGTACTTCCTTTATGATTGGAGTGCTGACAGCCTTGCAATCACTCATGCCAAACTTTTCTAAAAGCTTGTTTACGTAGTGTTTCTGAGAAACCTTTATAGAACCATCCTTTTCATTTATGATCTCTAATCCAAGAAAGTAAGAAGCTGGCTTTGTTGTAATCTTGAATTTTCTCTTCAGTTCGTTTAGAAACTTTTCAAATTCCTTCTGATTAGTAGAGGCGATCAAGCCATCATCAACATAAAGTCCCATTATTATTTTGTTTCCGTTTCTGTTCCGAATAAACAAACAAGGTTCCATGACACATTGCTTAAATCCGATTGATTTCAAGTAGTCAACAATGCATTTGTTCCAGCATCTTGGTGCTTGTTTGAGACCGTATAAACATTTCTTCAATTTACAAACTCGATTTGTGCCATCATTATAACCTTCTGGTTGGTGCATGTAGATATCTTCACTTAATGAACCGTTTAGGAATGCAGTGGCTACATCGAATTGAGTGAGAGCTAGACTTTCATTTGCTGCAATGCTTAGAATTGAGCGTATGGTCGCCATCCTAGCAACAGAACTGAACGTTTCATCGTAGTCTAACCCTTTTTCTTGTGTATAGCCTCTCGCTACAACTGCTACAAGTCGGGCTTTATATTTGTCAAGACTTCCATCGGCATTGGTTTTCTTTTTAAAGACCCATTTACAAGAGATGAGTTTTCTATCTTTAGGTTGGTCTACCAAAATCCACGTCTTGTTAGAATTTAAGGATTTCACCTCGCTTTCCATAGCTTTTATCCATTCAGCTTTCTGAGGATTCTTCATGGCTTTTTTATAAGTTTTGGGCTCATCTGAATCTTCGACTATAGCTGACATGATAAAATCGTCATATCGAACTGGAGGGTTTAGTTTCGATCTATCTCTGAGAATTCTCGCTTCAGGAATTTCATCATGATCATCATTATCTTCATGATCTTCATCAGAGTAATTCATTCGACATCAATCAGGTTCAGGAGTGTCATACCTTTGTACGGGATCTTCCTCTTGTTGACAAGGTAAATCATTTGAAATTTGAGGCATACCAGAAGATACTTCGTCATCTTGTTCTATATCCTCCCTTGCATCAAAGAATGGATGATTTTCTTTAGTCTTTGGGAAGTGAATCTCTATTTCAGTAGTTGTTTCTTGTTCATCTGCATCAGGAGCATCATCTGATTCTAATCCAACAGATCTAATTATAGATTCGTTAAAGGTTACGTCTCTCGATCTGATCAGAGTCGGTTCGTTATTTTTATTAAAACTCAGCAACCGATAGCCATCATCACCTTCGTAGCCAATTAAAATACATTTTTGGGCTTTCTTGGACATCTTTGTTCGCTTTTGCTTAGGAACGTGTGCAAAACATTCTGTTCCAATGACTCTTAAATGTTTTATGGCAGGTTTCTTTACAAACCAGAGTTCGAATGGTGACTTTCCTTCTTGAGAAGTTGGTCCGGTTCTGTTTAGAATGTAAGCAGCCGTATTGACGAGCTCTGACCAACAGGCAAGTGGGAGTTCCTCGTGAGCGTGCACCATGGTGCGAGCAGCTTCTACCAGGGTGCGATTTTCTCTTTCGCTTGATCCATTTTGCTCAGCTGTGTAAGGCATTGTCAATCGGTGTTGGATACCATGAGATTGAAGTATTTTCTCAACTGCTTCATTTTTAAATTCACCACCGTTGTCGCTCAGTATTGTTTTTATGGTATGGCCAGTTGTCTTTGCTTCGTTGATCATCTGCACGAGCTTGTCTTTAACTTCAGACTTATGCTTGATGAAGTAAACATGACGATATTTGCTGTAGCCGTCTACTTTCTAGCATGAGTCACAAGCTATGCCAGCTGATGCCTCGATTTTCATGAATGTGTGCATCAACAGCATTTGTAAAAGTTGTTGCTGTTTTAATGAAAGAGATATTTGGAAGAATGTATGAAAGTTGATAGAATGAATCTGTAAGTGTTAGGGATAATGAGACGGATTTTGCTTAAGACCAAAATCCTTACCCAGACGAGGGGGGTATATGTAACGTTATACGTTACACGTAACTATTATTATTAAATTAAACTACAAAAAGAAATAAAAATACACCTTAAAACTAATTTTACAAGCTATTATTTACAATTAAAACTATATAAAAAACATAAAAATGCAACAGGTATTCGTCCGCGCCGTCTTAGCGCTCCGATAGATTTGAAATGCAACATTTTAGAGCTCACGGAAACAAGTTCTTGTGTTTGACGTATGACGAGTTGCATTAGCGGATCGCCCTGCGACCATTCCCGATCTTCATTCGAGATAGAACGCACGTCACACAGTACATCGGTGCTGATACATACTTCATTTTTGGAAAGTGTAACCGATATTCACGTTGTCGTCCCTTACGTTCCTCGAAGTTTTTAGTTAACGTCGCAAATACGTTAAATATGTACCATCGCGAGTGAAAGTAAACCCCAAATTGGGTAAGTGGTAAATTTATTAACGCAAATGTAGTTTTTACTTGCTAAATAGATATTAAGATAATTTTAGTGTCTTACTATGCTTCATCAAACCCTTTCACGGTTAAGTACTTTAGTTTTATAATGATTTTGCCTAATCATGCATTGTAACGATATTGCATCAGAAATTATTTCCACCCTCATTAAAAAAAAAAAATACTATTTCATAATCTTTATAAATTGTGATCTCCGATTCTGATTGTGAACATCCACGGCATCACTGCTACATTTTAGGTGCTTTCTTTCTTCTGCCGCTTGCCGGGGATGCTCACAAATTACGTTGCCGGACTGTATTCTCATGCGTTACAATGACGCGTTCCAGGGTCCAAAGTTCGGGCTGATATTTTGGGTGGAGGATCCACCGCAGCCACCCTACCACCAACACTACTCTCGCCGGTCGGAAGACGGTCATCTCTTCTCGCCCCGGGCAGCCACCTGAGTACAGTCGGCCACAGTTGCGCGACATTGTTTGACATTGTGTCCGAAAAGTTTACAATACCCGCATTTCTTCTTTGTTTTGCGTGTGTAATTCAGTGCGACTAGCGCTTGTGCTTCAGAAGTCTCAGATTCTTTATTCGTCAATGACCTTTCGTAACTGCAGATTTGAGCTGTCAAATTTTCTATGTTACGATCCTTTTTAGTCATAAGTATCCAGCTTGACTTGAACGGGAAGTAACTATCGTAAGTGTTTCTAGAATCTTGCAAATAAGTAAGATTTCTGGAAGTTCATGCTTGTCCTTTTGTAGTTCGACCTTATGCCATATATTTTTGAGCTTAGATATGTGCATTGACATGTCGTGAAGGGGATCCTTGCGAAAACTGAAGAAACTGTAGCATAAATTGTAGCTTTTATCCTCAGACGTGCCGTCAAATAGGGTGTGTAGCTCATCCCAAATTTGTTAAGCACTGGTTAATCTCATAACTTTTTGTAGAGTAAAGTCTGACATATTAGCCATTAAAATAAGCATAGCTGCACTATCAGACTTATTATATTCTTGTAGAGCTTCTTGATAAGTTGCCATGACAGCGGCGGTTGCTGTTGAATCTGGTTGAGTTGGTGACTTTAGATTGCCGTTGATAGCATCTAGTCCTCCAGGAGTAACTCTTAGCAGTAACAGTAACTTGCAGCGCCATGTTGTCCAATTTTCTTTACCTTCTAAACGACCATTATCAATTTTGCATCTTGTTGACGAAGTTGACATATTGACGGTTCTTGTTAGAATTTGTTTTGAAAAAATTTGAAAACTGCTAACTTATTTTTGAATAAAATATTCACGTTATCGACGTTATTTATTTTTCTTCGCTCATTATCAATATAATTAATGAATTTTATTAAAATAAACCACGCTCTGCTACCATGTTAATGTGGATCGATTATTTCAATGTTTATTCATATATAGACATGACAAGAGTGACATTAAGAAAAAATAATAAAAGAAATCATGTGGCCTTCATTTACAAATTAGTCTATGGAGTTTATCACAACCTCTAACACATCAAAGGCATGGTGCATACGCATCTATACATATACTTACGCGTGGCCCATTCCATAGTGCGTGCTCTCAACCATCGCATGGCCATCTCTCTGGTCCAGCGCTGGGCCATCGTGTAGTGGAGCCATTACAGTACAATGGTCCTTGCCCTTTAAATTTTCGAGGTAGGTACGTAATGTGCTATGTAGGTATGTATAGCACATGGTGTCGTAATGTAGCACCAGATGTAGATACTGTAAATGAACTAAATCTTATTGCAATGATATAAGGTCCACCAAACGGCAGTTAAAAGTGTAGCTGTTGATATACACCGTGTTTTTCAATTCCGGTAATTTCAATATATTCCTTATACCATGGTTATGGCTATGATATGCAATCTCTATTTTTTGTAGATATGAGCGATGTCTCCTACTTGAACGATTACAAGCTTAGGATCAATGCAAACGATTTAAAATTGATCAGTTGGGAAGACTCGTGGCATCTACATGGTATGTTACAAGGCAACTAATAAATACTATATACTACTAATAAATAGTATAAAAGTAGAGTAATTAATATTATATTGTTTGTACATATCGAGCAATATTCGACTTAAAATACGTGTGACCCATTTCAGTCTATTTACTTAATGTATGTGTCTCACGGAAGTTTTGTTATTAAAATCTGTGTAGAATTAATAATTTATTTCAGCAAATAACGTAAAGATAAAAGACGAAATTGGAGGACCCGCGCGAAATCGCCTTTTCATACAAAAGTTGTCCTCACCCAAGTAACATTAAGCGCTAAATTTAAGGGATAGAAGAGATTTATATAAGCGCCTATTTACTCTTTAGGTGTTCTTAGTGCTCTAAAAACAGGAGTTATAGTATAGCCGGCTATAACCCCATTTTAACCCCGGATTGGGCACATATTTTTATCACCTAAAGCAACCTAAAGATTTATAACAGGGCTACCCCTAGGCCACCTATGTCTTGTTCATGTTTGTTAGTTGATATTGTGTCATACAGGGGTTCCCAAACTGTGCGCGTGAGGCAAACCTCCTCACCATGTTACCAATCTATTTCGAATAGCCTAGCTAGGTTAGGGCGCCGCCGCCGAAATTTTAAACTTGCAAGTGTGTACCCAGTACCGTCTTTACCATAAGAACACACGGGGCCCGTGTCCAGGGCTCCCTTCCTCAGGGGGCCCCGATCCTCAGGGGGCCGCGAAGGGCATACGGTAACAGTAAGCAACCGGCGGGCAGGGTCGGGTCGGTTGTTAGTTAAATTCGCTTTCTTTACATTTCAAAAGGGCCCCACACTCTTGAGTGCCCAAGGGCCCCAGCATAGTTTAAGACTGCCCCGATTGCACCGCGGACTGAAAAAGATTGAGAACCCCTGGTGTAATACCTACAACAATAACAATAACAAATTGTCAAAAGGTCACGTAGTACAAAATCCCGTTCAGCCGTTGTCGCCGGAAAAATGTAAGCTGTACGTTTCTCCAGTCGTGGATATTAGAGATTACGAACACTGCGTAACAATGATGGAGAGACGGAATGTGTCTATAGGTTAGTAGATGGTTGGTAAATATATGTATTAGACACCAGGTAAATAGGACCCATTATTACGCCACTTTTAGCATCACTTGTCTAAGGCGCGTATTATATCAATCTCCGCAATCTGTCGCCGCATTCGGATGGCAACCGCCTAAGAGTTATTTCACATTGTCCGATCCGATATCTGATGTAGGATCCTACATCCGCGTAGTCATGCCGCGGGGGCGCGCCGGGGCGCCGTCTTTAGCGGTCACGCACACTACAATAAACATTATGCCGAAACATACGCACACAAATAAATATTATCGGTCCGACAGCTGACAGCAGGGGGCTCCGACATGGCTGAATTTATCGGAAGCGAATTCCGATATCGGATATCGGAAGGCGCCTATGACAAAAACAGCTGCAGGAGAGTACCATTGGCATTAAGTCCGCCTTTTTTGCGTTATTTGTCGTTTTTTAGTAATAATAATTTAAATGCATAAATAAATACAGAGAAACACATATATATCTTACATTTTACCTCCTTCCGATATCCGATATCGGTTCGGACGGTGTGAAAACGCTCTTAGTCTAAGTCATGGAGACTATATAAAGGAGCCAAATCTCTATGTATGAAAAGTGTCCATCAAAAAACAGTAATTAGTCGGCGCCATCATACACCGAAATACTACCAAAAACAACCTACGTAATTTGGTCGGGTTATTTGTTGCGTTATATGGTTCATGTTATACCCATGTCCCAGAGCCTAACTAGCGCCACCGAAGAGATTAGGAACTATTATTTAAAGCAGAAAGCGGTCACTTTTGCAACAATTCTGCCATAAGAGATTGGCATCCTTTCTATACCATCCATAGTATAAGTCATTTATTTACGTAGAAAATGTGACACAGGTACTTGACAGTTATTAATACAACTTACAAGTAATGTATGGATGGTATAGAAAGGATCGCAATCTCTTATGGCAGAATTGTTGTAAAAGTGACCGCGTTAAGACTCTAGGTCCATGGGGTCCCAGCGCGCATAAGTTGTTTGCAGAAATCGCGAAGCGTCTGGTTGACGTAACTGGTGACCGAAGAGCTGGCGGCTTTCTCGCACAACGTATCAGCATTGCGATACAGCGGGGAAATGCCGCCAGCATCCTTGGTACAATGCCTCAAGGGCCTATTTTAGATTTAAGCTAGTTATTAATTTCGTTTACGTAGTACCACTGTATATATCTTGTAAGCTTTAAATAATAGTTCCTAATCTCTCCGGTGGCGCTAGTTAGGCTCTGGGACATGAGTATAACATGAACCATATAAGGCAACAAATAACCCGACCAAATTACGTAGGTTGTTTTTGGTAGTATTTCGGTGTATGGTGGCGCCGCCTAATTACTGTTTTTTGATGGACACTTTTCATACATAGAGATTTGGCTCCTTTATACAGTCTCCATGAAGTAATGGACAAGTCAACAGCGTTCGGAAAATTTGAGTTCCGAGTTTTCATGAAGGATTGCTTGGTGAAAAATGTGTACCTACATAATTAAAATCTGAAATTCATCTTAACTGATCGAGCGATGCATTCGTAATATCCGGCTGTTCCCTACAGGTCGCATTTCTCAACTGATTCTCGTGAAATTTCGTATAACGTATTTAATATAACGTAATATAGATTTTTTGCCGATTAAATTTATTGGTTTTTTTTTTATGTCGGAGTCATGAAGGGTTGCGAGGTCTACGACTCACAGAGCCACTAGTTTAATTGTGTCCATTAATAGTGTTACAAAATAGTCATTAATAGTGTAGAATTTAATGGCGCCCAGCGTTGGACCAGCGAGATGACCGTGCGATGGTTAAGCGCACGCACTATGGAATGGGCCACGTGTAGATGCGTACGCACCATCGCTGGCCCACTAACATTGATGTGCGAACGAAAAACCGACACCGTGGCCATCCCATCGCCATCCCGCCGCGCCATTATGGCTCCTCTACACGATGGCCCAGCGTAGGCCAGTCTAAGGGACGTATCAGCTATGCGGTGGAATGAGATAGCAATATCGCTGACTCCCTATATACGCATATATGCGTCCCTTGACATTTTTTTTCAATTTATCCTATTCATGCTTCTGAGCTAAACTTATCGTTCTCAGAAAAACTTGAAGTAGATAGCTTTGAAGTGCTACGCGCTACGCCGTAGCCCGTAGCAACTGACGACGTGTACCTAACACCATCGTTTTATTCTTATTCTTTAATTCTAGGACCCTGCTACGTATTATATGATGAGTATTGACAGTCTGACCATTTAAAACATAAAGAAGGAGCCTTCCTCTAAATTGCAATCTACCATGCATTGCTGGACTAAGACATTCTGACGCCCTAGCCCTAGAGCAGTGGTTCCCAAAGTTGACTACTGCAATTTTTGGGGCCCAACTCTTGGCCGCTTAAGAAGAGGGCATCAGGGGCGTAGCTAGAGGATATGGCGCCCGGGGCCCGGGGCAGTCACCAAATTTGCGCCCCCTGACGACTGACAAGTTTCGTTGCTGCTGCCTTTTGCCCATTTTGGCGCCCCCCCCCCCCCCTTGGATGGCGCCCGGGGTACTTGCCCCCTCTGCCCCCCACCCCTCCTAGTCACGCCACTGGAGGGCATAAAACATATATAACCCTCAGATTTCCTAGTAGTTTTATCTGTTTTCATTTCACCTGTGGGTCGCGACCGATAGTTTGGGAAATGCTGCCCTAGAATGTCAGCCCCCGAGTATCAATGAGGGCTACCATGTTAAATTTCGCCGCTAGGGGCGCTAGTGTAGATGAAGGTCTTTCAAAATGTCAAATGCATAAAAGTTTTGGGGGTTTCATACTTTTTTATCGGAAATTTTCACTCCTTATTCATAATTGTGGTAAATCTTTGTCCATCTTTGATTAATCATGGTAAACAATAGATATAGCTCAATAAATGTTAGTGGTGTAAAAAAGTGCCAACTAAAGTATATGCAATATTAAATAGGTTGCAAAAAATTGCACATTTAGACGTTAAAATACCTTTGTGTATATTAGAATGTATTGGTTTTATAAAAATAAGCATATATAGAAGAATTTTGAGATCTGTTTTTCTGGACCTACATCTACAGTGGCGTCAACTGGTGAGCAGAAAAACGGTAGCCCTCATTCCTAAGATTTCAGTGGCCCCGTGCCCTAGACGTGGTGCCCCGACCCGAGCTACTTTGTTTAATGGTTAAGCCGGCACTATCGGCTTCCTATGTACTGACGTCACGTTTTAATTCAGCCCCTGGAGCGGTATTGGCGATGAAATCCGAGTTCGTCGGGATATTTACGTGGGGTGACTCCAAAGGCAGGGGGCTCCCTTTCGTAATACTGGACTTAGCACACTATAAAGACTGGATCACATACATTGTCTCTGCAAGGTAAACGTCGCAATATTTTACCTTTTTTTTTAATTAACATTGTTTGCTGTGAAATGTGAATAAGTAAAGATTGAGCGTGCCAAATAAAGGAGGAATCGTGGAGTATTGAGAAAATTGTTTTCTATTCCGCATAAATACCACTTTAAATTGTAGCAATACGTAGCCGTGTTTTCAATCCTATTTAATTTATAATATTTATATAAAAAATCTAGATTTCCGTGTAAAGTTTTAGAAGTCAAATTATGAAATAAATTTTCTAATTAAACTGTTTTTTACCTACTCCTAAAGCTTTTAATTTGAGAGTTCCCGGCAAGCTCGGCCGAATTTCACCTTCCCGTACAAACGGAGCTTCGTTCTCATTTTAAAACTACGTGTTGGATTGTAAAGAAACTTTGCACATACAATTACATGATGTATATCTAGGTCTGTAATTAGTTTATATAGCTCTAGTAATATACAAAACAAAAGAAATAGAGCAAAAACAAGTCTTGTATAAAAAACTTAGATTCACTGTATTTTTTACAATGGTATATATCTGAAGCTACATAAACTAATTACAGACCTAGATATACCTTATCCTATAAGTACAAAGTTTCAGAGCAATCTAGCTAGTCGTTTTAAAATGAGAGCGTTACTACGTTTGTATGGAGAGCCGAGCTTGTTACTATAAATTGAAATTTGGAATGTTGGCGCCAAATTGCATCGCTCTGAAACCCGAGTCGCACAGGGGCGAGGGAGGATGGGGAGCGTGTCTACTGTGAACCTAGGAAAAGGATAATTATGAGTGAACTAACAGCATCACGCTTGGCTGACCTATGGTAGATTTCATATCGTTGCAATAAAGTTTACGAATGGTTGAGTAGCTCGACGATGGTACGATACTACGATAAGCGATATACATACTGCCAATACTGCGCCGGTCAAGTAGATAGTCTAGCTCGGATACCTGATATGGAACGTGGACGACTGACCCGCTATAAGCACTTACTATTAGGAGTATTAGGTATAGCGGTATGCAATAACCTCCTCCTTTTTTTGAAGTCGGTTAAAAAAGAATTCCCGAAATGGAACCTTCTCGTTCTAACGGTTGCAGAGGTATAAGTATGAATAAATTGAATAATTACATGTTCATAATAAATAATAAAAATAAAAAAAATAAAAAGCCTTTTATTTCTTGAACTTTTTTTTTACATTATTTCATATTTGTTTAAGCGTTCTATATATATAATATTATTCAAGAACCCCGTTTTCACAGGTGAAGGCCTCCTCCAAAGCCTTCCATGTATCTCGGTCCTTTGCCACTTGTATCCAATTTGGCCAGTAATTTTGGTGATATCATCTTGCCATCTCATAGTAGGTCTTCCTATCCCTCTTTTTCCTAGAGGTCCTTTCCACGACGTCACCCTTGCTGTCCAGCGCCTGTCTTGAGTACGTGCTACATGGCCCGCCCACCTCCATTTAAGTTTTTTGGCATAGCTGAGAGCATCTATGCTCTTTGTGTGTTGTCTTATTTTTGTATGGTTGATTTTTTGTATTTTCTTGATGTTTAGCATACTACGCTCCATTCCGCGTTGACAAGTCCTTATTTTTTCCATAGCTTTTTGAGTAAATCTCCATGTCTGACAGCCGTATGTCAGACAGGGTAATAAGCATGTATTCATGACTTTAGTCTTCACGCTGACGGGCATGTTACTCTTAAATACTTCTTTTAGCTGCCAGTATTTGTTCCAGGTCTTTTGTGCTCTCCTTTCAATTTCTAACTCGTTGTTCGCTTTATCAAAACTTATCTGTTTTCCTAAGTATATGTATTGTTTTGTATAAGTCAATGGTTCGTTTCCTACCATTATGGTTCGCTCCATGCCATTTGTCATTACGATAGTTTTTGATAGGTTTATTTCGAGTCCCACTTGCACGCTGGCCATATGTAGCGAGGTAATCATATATTGTAGTTGTGAGCTTGTCTCTGCGAGTATTACCAAGTCGTCTGCAAAACGAAGGTGATTTAGGTAGTTGCCGTTTACATATATTCCTTTGTTCTTCCAATCTAGCTGTCTAAAAATAGTTTCCAGGATCGCTATGAACAGTTTTGGGGACAGAGGGTCTCCCTGCCTTACTCCCCTTTTGATAGGGAAGCTAGGACCCATGGTTTCCAGCTTCACTTTACCGGTACTGTTCCTATATAGATTTTTAATAACTTGTATGTATTGTTGCTCTACTCCTTGACTTTCTAGAGTCTCCCATATCCATTTGTGTATCGAAAGCCTTCTGATAGTCAATGTAGGCAATGTAGAGACATCTTTGTTTTTCTTGAAATTTTTCAATTAGTTGTTCTAAGCTGTGGATATGGTCGACCGTTGAGAAGCCTTTTCTGAAGCCTGCTTGTTCTACTGGTTGATTGTTTTCTAAAGCGGCACTTATTCTTCGATTGATGATTGATGAAAAGAGTTTATAAACCGCTGGTAATAAACTTATTGGCCTGTAATTTGAGATGTTTTTAGGGTCTCCTTTCTTGTAAATTAGGATTATATTAGATTCTGTCCATTGAGATGGTATAGCAGCGGTTTCAATTATGCGATTAAATAAAGTTGATAGCGGTAGAGCTAAAATATTGCTTGCTGTCTTGAGAGCTTCATTGTTGATTTGATCTACACCTGGACTCTTGTCACTTTTTAGGCTTTTAATTGCGTTGATTACCTCAAGTTCAGTGATGTCTTCTGCTTTCTTCTTATTATGTGGTGTTGATACACTATCAGTTTGGTTCCTGTCAGTTTTTTCGCTGTATAAGTCTCTGTAAAATGCTGTTGCCACTTCTATAATGTCGGTTCGTTTGTGTGATGCCTTTCCCGAAGAATGGAGTTCCCCAATCCATGTTTTGTTCTGTGTTAGTTCTCTGTATGCTTTTTTAGTACTTCCCGCCTGTGTTATGTGCTTCATAATGGTCTTCTTTCTGTACTCTGCATAATCTTTTTTTATGTACTTGCTAATTAATTTGTACAGGGCACATAGTTCATTTTTTTCGCTGCGAGTCTTGTTTTTGGTTTTATGCAATGTTCTTCTTCTGTCCATAAGTTTTACTGTGCGTTTTGATAATACCTCGTGTTCATTTTGACTTTTATTGACTGTGTGAGCTTCTCTAAGGCTTTGATTAATAACACCGATTAGCATATTATACTGTTTTTGGACACATTTTGTTTCCTGTCTGTTGGGCAGATATGCTGATAGTAGTTTTCTATATTGGGTTGTTTCTTTTTCGTTTTTTAGTGTTATAATTGGGTTATTTGCAAAGCTGGATCTGCATTTCTTAGTGTTAGGAAGTGATAAACTAGCTCTAACAGGTCGGTGATCTGAAGGAAAGTCCACATTTAGTATTTCTATATTTTGAAATAACTCTGGGCGATTAGATAAAATATAGTCTATCTCATTATAATGCTGGCCATTTGGTGACCGCCAAGTCCATCTCCGGGTTGATTTTTTCTTAAAAAAGGTGTTTAGTATATGTAATTTATTTTGAACAGCAAAATTAATCAATTTATTGTGTACAATTTATGTACATATTAAATGTAAATAGATTTGGCAAAGGAGAAAGTCTTTTCACGTGGTTAAAAGACTCTTCTTCTCTATAATATGTAAAGTGATGATGATACAGTAGATCCTTTTACCGCTCATTTTAATATCGTTAAGTATATACTGTTTTCAAAATTGAAATCCTACCGTAATAGCATGTAGGTGAGGGGCTCAGAGCAATCCTAGGATTCCTAGGGTTTTCCTAAGAAATAATTGTTAGCATGATCGTGCATATTTATTACACGGAACAGCGTCACCTAGCTTTCCATTCGTATACCATGTCCACGATGGGACAAACAATAAGAAGTCACGTTTTAGACTTAAAGATATTTAATTAAATTATATAAAAAATACAAAATTTGTATGACACGCAAAGTTCGTTATTCGGTCTTGTAGAGATATGAGTAGGTATATGACAGATATACGATGATGTGGAGCTATCTTTGACAATTGGGCCGTGACGTCGCTCTACTCGTCCGGTAATCGTGTTCACCGTTCCGTTTCGCGTGAACATTCTCCCCGCCCTTGAAAGCTCCTGAAGGGCCTTTTGCCCTTAGCGTTTGCTATGTCTATAACGGTATAAATTAACTTTGCGTGTTTAATTCTAGAAATGTTCGATAAATAGTGAATTTATATAAGTGATAATGGCTAAAATGGATAGCTAAGATGCTATAATAATGTGATTGAAGTGGCAAAATTGCGTGAAAGTAAATTTGACAGCCCAGAGCAAGTGCAAAGAACTAAGTTCTCGATTCTAGTCAGCTCGAAGTAATAATTGGAGGGAAGAAAAGAAATGGACAGGTCTCACTTTTTATCTAGGTGAACCAATGCTGCGGTGCTGGTAATCCGTTGCTGGCCGGCTGGTCCCGGTAGTCCTTGTAGTCCTCCGAAATTTAAAAAACTCGATGTTTGCCTCGTAGCTCGATCGTTCTTCATGTATACAGGGTGAGCAGGGCGGTAGACTGGGCCTTTGTAGATTGTTGTAGACTTGGTTGGCAATTCAGTTGCGAGTGCCCTTCATTTGACCTGCTGCTCCCCGTTGTCCGATGCAGTGAATTTTGTAGTTCTCGTCGTGTGTACGGTCGCCAGATTTGTCCACGATGGGACAAACAATAAGAAGTCACGTTTTAGACTTGAAGATATTTAATTAAAATTATATAAAAAATACAAAATGTGTATGACACGCAAAGTTCGTTATTCGGTCTTGTAGAGATATGAGTAGGTATATGACAGATATACGATGATGTGGAGCTATTTTTGACACTTGGGCCGTGACGTCGCTCTACTCGTCCGGTAATCGTGTTCACCGTTCCGTTTCGCGTGAACATTCACTATTAGCGTCCTGATTACTTTCATTTAACCGGCTAGTATCAATCATTTCTTCAATATCGTAGTCTGTGTCTAATATTAATACTAATTCTGAATTTACGCCCGTAGGTTCAATAATTATTACTTCATCTGATTTCACTGGGCAAGTTTCCTTAGCAGACTGTAAGTCCTTCATTTGTATTTAATATTAAAATTGATTTAGTTTTCTACAGAAGGTTATATAATTCTTACTTCATCGTTTTTATCTTGGATTAAAGTTTTTTCACTTTCCAAATGAATTTCAGCATTCGTATTGGTTTTAATTTCGATGGAAGTATATTTCAGTGCTGTTTTGTTAGGTTTGCTTTGTTCAACCATAACTATATTTTCACTATTAGCGTCCTCATTACTTTCATTTAACCGGCTAGTATCAATCATTTCTTCAATGTCGTAGTCTGTGTCTAATATTAATACTGATTCTGAATCGCTGTCTGAATCATCAATTAAAGTAACATCAGGATCTGGTTTAATGCACGTCAATATTTCAGTTGTATTATGGTCAGAAATCATGACTGTCTCCATTTGTTTAATCTCAGTTTTGTAAGGCGTATTCAAATACGTCGTTACTGTCGAAGACGCCTCAACTTCAGAATGTTTTACATTATTTTCTTCGGTATTATTGTTCATAGAGGCAATAAAGGATTTTATCGCATTTATTACTAAATTACTATGATCTTCAAGAGCATCAATAAGATCGTTGTGATCAGAGTGAACAGTATCAGAATTCGACATTGCCACAGGTATTTCAGAAGATGTTAGATGTTTTTTATCATTTTTAGTATATTTTATGATTTCTGAATGGTCCATTTTGTTCACTAACAGTAAACCGTTATCTATATGTGTTTTCTCAGCTCCATCAAATTTATTCTCTAGCATTGTAAATATTGTAATAAATTTTTTATTATCGTTTATTTCCATATCAACATTTGCTTTACTTATATTCATCGCGGTAGATTCTTGAGCTTTATCAATTGGTATATTGCTATTGTGATCAGAGTCAGTACAATTCTCAGAACTTTTCTTTACTGTAGGTACTTCCGAAAATAGAGTCCGCACGTTATTGTTCTGGAATATATCCGTTTTGGTTTCAGTTCTGGCGCTATGTTTTGTATTTGTATTATCTAACCCTGTACTTCTATTCTACTTAATTGTGTTTTGGGTTTCTTCACAGCAGGCACTGTAATCAATAAAAACAATTAATAAAATAAAATAAGAACATTTGGGTGATTTACAGTTTTAGACATTAACAAACCAACCTATGTTTATCAAAATGCAGGTTCTTGGC
Source organism: Cydia strobilella (assembly GCF_947568885.1). Taxonomy (NCBI): domain Eukaryota; kingdom Metazoa; phylum Arthropoda; class Insecta; order Lepidoptera; family Tortricidae; genus Cydia; species Cydia strobilella. The sequence continues at coordinate 10,668,036 of NC_086068.1, read as the reverse complement.
GATATCCTGTTTTATTTTCGGCAAACGCATCTTTACACATACTTTCATTTGTATTAAATATCACACTTTCTTTATTAGCCATAGCTTCTATTATCGTATTGTTGTTTGATATGATGTGTTGTGCGTTGATATCAACAACGGTTTCTTCCTCATTAATTTCTCTGGTACAGCCTTTACACTCATTTAGACTTTTAACTATTTCATTTACATTGAAGTCATCAAGGAAACTAGTAAGGTCTATATTATCCATCGTCTCGACGCTCGTCTCAATCTCACCTTTGGTAGATTCTTCATCAGTTGTATCCCCATGGCCAAATACAGTATTGATTTCTAGCTTTATTTTTTTACGTTCTTTATCTTTATTAGCCATAGCTTCTATTATCGTATTGTTGTTTGATATGATGTGTTGTGCGTTTATATCAACAACGGTTTCTTCCTCATTAATTTCTCTGGTACAGTCTTTACACTCATTTAGACTTTTAACTATTTCATCTACATTGAAGTCATCAAAGAAACTAGTAAGGTCTATATTATCCATCGTCTCGACGCTCGTCTCAATCTCACCTTTGGTAGATTCTTCATCAGTTGTATCCCCATGGCCAAATACAGTATTGATTTCTAGCTTTATTTTTTTACGTTCTTTATCTTTATTAGCCATAGCTTCTATTATCGTATTGTTGTTTGATATGATGTGTTGTGCGTTGATATCAACAACGGTTTCTTCCTCATTAATTTCTCTGGTACAGTCTTTACACTCATTTAGACTTTTAACTATTTCATCTCCATTGAAGTCATCAAGGAAACTAGTAAGGTCCATATTTTTCATCGTCTCGACCCTCGTCTCAATCTCACCTTTGGTAGATTCTTCATCAGTTGTAGGTGACGATTGCTTACGCGCTAATTTCTTTACCGGTGACTTTTTCATTGTGGGTTTTTCTTCATAATTGTCTTCCGCATTAAATCTTCTTCTTTCCGTGCCTCTTCCCATTATTTGGGGTCGGCCCTCCTCGTTCTTAAGCGCCAGGTCGGTCGATCCTGGGTTGTCTGTTTGTTCAACTGGCTCTGTTCCAAATCCATTGATATGGTGGACCACCACGTAGCAGAGATGGGCAAAATGTAATCGACTAACGATTAACGATTAAGATTACAAGAATTAGTTGCGACTGACGATTGAAAACGACGATTGGTCAATCTTAGTTGTATAGAGTGCAACTAATATAGTTGCAACTAAATTAGTTGCCGATTGATTTCGGACAACTAAATTTTGTAATCGACTAATTAGTTAGACTATTTTCTCGCGACTAATGTTAGAAGCAAATTGAATAGAATACCTCGGTATGGCTATGTTGACAGACTGATTAGGACATCTTAACGGATGTTTAAAAATAAAATAGTCATGTATTACTTACGATATTTTGACCGTTTCTAAGGAGTGAGATCTGTTCTCACTATTATTTTGCTACTAAAGTAGTGCATCTGTCTGAAATTGGATTAAATTTCTCTTATCTAAGGGTAAATAAGAACTGGGTACTTTGTGCATTAGTAAAATAACACTTAAAAAAACACAATTATATAAATCAAACTTTGTATATTAAATATAAAAGCAACCATGATATTTATTTAGTTAAACTATATGAGGTTAGTCTTGCAATCGTAAAAATAATAATTAAAAGCAAAAATTATCAACAAATCAACGTTGTTTATACAATAACATGTTCATATGTGATAAGATAAAACATTAAAAAACACAGTTATAATAAATCAAACTTTGTATATGAAACAAGCGGCTGATCGACCAATTCGCTACCGGTCCAATATATTGGCAATAGCGGTAATAAATAAAATATGTATGTTGATTGATATATTTGAATGTAGAATGACGCAAGGAAAATGTACCATAGTTAACGCTGAGAGTTCTTTACAAAGAGGTTTAAATATTTTTAATGACCACACGTTGAAAACAAAATAGACCGCGTAGATAATAAACAACATGCAGATGTGTCATTCAATAGAACGTGTTATTTTTAGAAGATGCGTCGGCACTTGCACCAAAATGCAACAAACAACTTCCAGGCCAGGTAAGTAGGATTATCCCATTGTTTTGTCACCGCGTGACACTAAAAAGAGTTTTACTATCAGAGACAGCAAAATATTGATAGTTTCTATGTCTAAGATTTACTCAGTATCGTATAATTCAAAGTATTAATAATGCACCAACCTACTTTATTGTTTGCGATTTGTAAACAATGCAGTTTTTCGCTATTTGTCGTTATTACCAATATATCGTTATAATAATATTATGGTATTATTTGCATTGTCATTCAAGCATTTCAAATTAAACGTGTATACATAATTTCAGCTCAATCGGATGAAGATATCTGCTTCAAAATAAGTCGCAAAATTCTACCCAAACTAACATAGTTACAACATACGAGTACCTCCGTATGTTACATACATACGTACTTGTAGTTACATATTGCAAGATAAAAAATGCAAAAACGGGCGACTACGTAGTTTTAATATAGATTTAATCGTGAAATTTAGTCGATTGAAACTAAAACTAATTTAGTTGTTAGTCGAACATTCTCACAACTAATTTAATCGCAACTAAATTAATCGCGATTAAAAAATGACGATTGATATTTTTAATCGATTGATTAGTTAACTAAAAGATTAATCGATTAATGCCCATCTCTGCTGTGTACTGTACTGGGGCCTACACGGTCTACACTACACACATCGGAGAGCACGAATAAAACACAACACTACTCCGACACAGCCCAACAACTTTCGCCACAACATTAAGTATCTACTTACTTATGGTGGTGCCCGTTGTTTTCGTCTAGTCACTGGTCACCGTTTGATGCAGGATTTTTTCATCCACAAGCAATCACGCCTGCTTTATAATTTCCACGCCTAATTTCTTTTGTTTCGTATCCAACAAGTGAAACACCTGTACAAGTAGATGGGTGTACCTAGATGTAATAGGTAGGTACTCTAAAAACTAGCGTAGTAAAATCTTTCATTATTTTATACTTTTCCATAGGGATGTAACGATACACGATTTTGCCGATACGAATACCGATACCGATTTTTAAAGTAAATAATCGGCGATACCGATATAGACACCGATATCAATGGCATAGTAGTTAGTTAATAAATCAAATAAGGAATTATATACCTACTTAAGAAAAGTTTTCCATTATTTCCTGACTTCCCAGAGGACTCTGAAAAACAATCGACACATTAGACATAATAACAGGACGTTTTTTAATTAACATCAATATATTGCGAGATTAATATATAGGTCATACTGCTGAGCAACTTCTAATGAGACGAATAGAAAATCAAAGAGAAAAATGGTTTTTTCATACATTTTGGGCCGGTCAGATATTGATGTTTCTATGAAAGAGCTAATTTTTTTCTTGATCTCGGGGTTTGTTCCATAGTAAAAGGTGCTTAGTAAACCTATATATTCACATCGCAAAATATTGCCGGTAATAAAAAATACCCTGTAATAAAGTATGTAGTTTCATTAGGGACATTTACACACCCGAAGAGCAAACCACGCAGAAAGAGAAGCGTTTAAGAGAACAGTAAGGTTGTTTGTAAGTATTATTTGATGTAGGTACAAATAATGTTACGTTACGTAGCGCTCAATTGAATAAAATTCAGCATCCACTTCACTGTCAGCCACTTAAAAGGCCAATTTGAGTTAACTACCTGGGTACCTATTTGTTAAATTAACGTTAACGTTTACAAAACACAAACAAATTTAGCGAATTACGTTGAGTTTCCTATTAACGTCGTAGCATGCGTATTTGCGTAGCACAAATGGATAATTGCTAGTTGAATAATAAAAAAATTGACGATGCTTTTTCTACACATGACTGTATAAAAATGTTGATAAAAATACTACATATTCAATATTATCAGTGACGTTAATAAAATCCCAAGTCAAGTGTCTTATCTCATATAATCATTTACGCTACTCGATTCGATTTGCACGTCCTTTGCTCTCTTAGCAGCTTGGACATATAATTATACACCCAGTGGTAATTCTTCAGGCACGACAGACCGTCTTGATAGTTTAATTGTTTCCACCGTCATCTCGGGCAATTCCGCGAATTAAACTATTAACGTCGAGTTTATCTGTGATAACACTATACCTAGGTACTCGTATAAGTAACCTAGTAAGAACTTGTAATGTAATCTGCAGAAGGGTACGTAGACATGTATGTATAGTATATTGTATTCCTAAAAAAAAAACGCGAATATACGGCGCGTCGCACACCTACCACTTCCATATCCAGTACGTAGTTCCTCATGAAGTTCCTCGGACCTTCTGTGCGAACAGTCAAATAAGTACAGCCATCTGACAGTCCCGCACGACGGATTGCCGAGGTTTAGAACAGGGTTCCGTATGACACCCAAGCCCGAAAAATATTCATTCCAGAGACATTATATCATTATAGTGCATGACCTCTCAGAAATACTTGATCGATGAATTGACCTGGTCAACCTCGGTGAAGTCATGATTGCTATTCTCATTGCTTACTGGACATGCGCCTCAGACAGACCGGTCTAATTGTAATAAGTAATTCTAACCTTCTAAGGCTTCCTACCTACCTACAATCAGACCAATTCGGTGTGATCAATATGTTTTTTAAATCATTATGTTATGTGTTATGTGTATATCATTTACTAGCTAGTAGTTTGGAAGTTGAATTAAATGATTAAGTTGGTGTAGGATGAAAGTTAGATAGGTACTTTCAAAAAGTTAGGCATATCATATCATTTATAATCTAAGTATATACATTTCACTTTAAGAAAAGTTAACAATAAATAATAATAATAATACAGAAATTGATTAATAGAAATTACAATGTCAATTTGGGTAAAGATAAATGTTAACAAAAGCTGATCCAAAGGGTTCAAAATGCCTGTGCCCGTTATTGTTTCAACATTCCCCCTCGAACTTCGGTTACACCTTACCTATCCAGTGCAAGGCTGCTTAAGATGGAACATAGGCGACACCTTCACTTAGCTTCTCTTCTGTTTGGTGTAATTAAATACGGCAAGCCGTCCTATCTTTCGGAGAAATTGCTTTGGCGTCAACAATTTCTGCATTCCGTGGCAGCTTCCGGTTCCAAGCTACCAAGTGCTGGAATGACTTGCCGCCGCCTATTAGAAACTGTGGTTCCAAATTCGGTTTGAAACGGAAACTGCGTGAAATACTTTTTGACATTCAAATTAAATCTGGACCCGCTGCACGTTAGTTATTTGTATTTCTTTTTCTTCTTTAAAATATCAAAAAATGTTGCATAAATCACCCAATAAGTATTCATTACAATTACAATTATTTATTAATAAAATTACAACTTTATAGTAATTACTAATTACATTACAATACTATTCTAAATTGACATCATTTTTCATATCCTTACATTAAATTATAAAAATTACAAATATTACAATGCATTCAATGACTATTCATTTATTATGTTTTTTTTATATATATTTATATACATCTTATTAATATTTATATGTCACTCCCTAAGGCCTTGGCAGAATAACAGCGTTGGAATTTGCCTCGCTTGCAAATTTCAACAATATGCTGAGACAGGGCCTCTTCCCTACTGCACACATTGCTGGACCCGTGTGTAATTTTTATGTTTTTAATGTGTAAATAATTTAATTTTTTGTTTTTTTTTGTTTTTGCTATTATTTTTATATTCCCTTTTTTAAACATTTTTTTTCTTTCATTGTATTGTCCTGTGTATGTGTGCTTTATGGAATAAATGTCTTTCTTCTTCTTCTTCTTCTTTCTTCTAATATATACACGGTGCTTCCTGTAACAGGAGCATTAAATTAAACTGGAGGGAACAAATGTTTGTCAGTTTGAGGAGTACAGCCTCCAGTTTAATTTAATGCTCCTGGTACAGGAAACACCCGGTAATTTATATATATATATATTAATGTTAGGTCTCATTATTCTCATCCATAAACTCATTCACCGAGTAATAGACCTAGATAGATCTTAGATCCGACTATATGTACACAGTTGCAGATAGACATCAAATGGAAAATACCACATATCGGCCTTTGCAAGCCCCTTAATTTTTTTCCCCCAAGAGGTCACACTTCATTGGTTTTCTGAACCTGAGCAAGCTCAGTAGCGTAGCAGCTGCCAATAACGAGTCCGGATTGAAACTTGTTTCTTTATGCGATTCGACGTGCATCACGTTATACGAACGCAATCGATGTTGTTATGCTTATGTTGTCGAACACTATAAGTATTATGTATTTCCCATTCGCCACAACCACCTTTATTGTGGTTTGTGGCGAAATAGGGCTATTGTGTTGTCAATAGGTGCAGGGGACCGAAGCCGGTATGCGAAACCTTCGTGTCGATTTTCTTTCTAGGGAACTTTCGTAAAGTAGAGTATTTTTTCATCTATAGGTAAGAGTTGTACCAAGCAAAACAAAAGCGTGCATTAACGTTCAATGTGACACTCTCACACTTTGTCACGTCTACGTTAATGCAGTGTTAGCTTAGGCGCCATTAATTTATTACGTAAGAAGATTTTTGCCAGATTTTGACCTCCCTCAACCCCTATGTAAGAAATAATCTAGAATAGAAAAAAAACCGACTTCTCAAAATAGCTTAAAATGGCATATAAATTATTGGCTCATTGATCACCAGATATAGTATAATTAATCCATGTCGGCATCTTTTTCTAGTAGCATTTCGTTTCTATAAGGGGCGCTGCAGTTCTAACCTAACTTAACCCAGTTCTCTGGTAGCATTTCGTTTCTGTTCTCTCTCTGGGTCCGAGTCCAGATCCGGATCCGAACCGGGTCCGAGTCCGGGTTCCAGTCCAAGTCGAAATCGTTAAACGTTGAAGAGTTCCGTTCCGATCATCATCAGCAGTTCCACTGCGACAGTTTTTAGGGTTCCGTACCCAAAGGGTAAAAACGGGACCCTATTACTAAGACTCCGCTGTCTGTCTGTCTGTCTGTCAGTCCGTCTGTCACAGGCTGTATCTCACGAACCGTGATAGCTAGACAGTTGAAATTTTCACCGATAATGTATTTCTGTTGTCAACAAATACTAAAAACAAATAAAAAAATTAAGTGGGGCTCTCATGCAACAAACGTGATTTTTTTGCCGTTTTTTTTTTGCGTGATGGTACGGAACCTTTCGTGCGCGAACCAGACTCGCACTTGGCCGAGTTTTTTTTAAAGTAAATTCTTCTTTTCTGATGAAAATACAAAAATCTCTATACGTACGCCGTTAAGATTTAAGGAGTTATGTCGATTCTTCATGGATCCCATCATCAGAACTCGAGCTTGACAAAAATGTTTCTTAAAAACTTAACTTGCTTAACAAACATAACGAAGAGGACACATCGCCAAACGTGCGCTATGCGTCTTTGAAGAGTTCCATTCTGATCCTCATCAGCAGTTCCCCTTCATCAAATGTCACTTTTTAAATCTAAATGCTTGATTTGTTGATGAAAATACTAAAATCACTATATGTATGCCTTTTACATTTAGGAGTTCCCTCGATTCCTCATGGATCCCATCATCAGAACTGCGTTTTGACAAAAACGGGACCAATCTGAAAAAAATATATTTAAAAATCGGTCCATAAAAAAAACCAACCGAATTGATAACCTTCTCTTTTGAGATTTGGAAGTCGGTTAAAAATAAAAATAGCCCGACCCCACCTTCCTGTTTAATAATTACGTAAGAATCTGAAGGAAAAATGATTACACATCGGGTTTGTTTTTATTTCGATTTACAAAGTAACAATTTTAGGAACTTTTAATTTTGTGGGTACCTGCAAAGGTACAAAAAAAAAGGTTTTTTTTGGCCATAATCAATTTTGGCTTAATTAGGGTTCCGTACCTCAAAAGGAAAAAAACGGAACCCTTATAGGATCACTAGTGCGTCTGTCTGTCTGTCCGTCTGTCACAGCCTTTTTTCTCCGAAACTACTTTACCAATTTAATTTAAATTTGGTACACATGCGTAAGTTTGTGACCCACTTTTGGGGGGTAAATGAGAAAACTCAAAAAATAAAGTTTTTAAAACTATATCGTGTTACATATCAAATGAAAGAGCTCGTTATGAGAATCTCAAATGTTTTTTTTTTGTAGTTTTAAAATAAATAGTTTAGAAGTTATTTAAGAAAATAGCCAAAAAACTACCACCCCCTCCCCTAATTTATCTCTAAAATTTTGGTCTTCACAGAAAAACCTATTAGAATTGTGCAGTCAAGCGTGAGACGGACTTAATTACTTATTTTTGATCCGACCCCTACGGATTTTTTAAAGACATCTCACGTTTCACATAAACATTGTTACATTGTGTAAAATTTGTGTAATGTAACGCGAGCCCGACTCGCACTTGGCCGGTTTTTATTTTTTCTTCGTCGGCATTCGCACGGATGCACGCGCTTTTTCGGAGTATATTAATCTTTACTTGCGCATTTTTGTAATCTTACGTGAGAACTATCAAGACTCCCTTCCCCCTATAAGAAAAAATAAGAAACGGTCGATATATTATATATATACATATATATATTGAACTCTCCCCACCCTAAATTGCCTTACGTAATAAATGAATGGCGCCTTATTGGTCCGACTATCTAGTTTTACGGAAGAGACGGGAAGTTATTTAAAAGCTATACGACAGAAATGAGTAATACCTACCACCAATCACCGCATAAACATTTTACCAAGTAATACAAGTCGCCTTATTGTGAGTCAAGTCTGGAAATAAAAACAAATTCAGTATAATATGTAGCATTGTCTATTACCGGGTAGCACACGTGCCGGGCATATGCCGCGAAGGACCGCGGCCGCGGCCGATCCGTGCCAAGGCTGTCAAATACACGATCATCAATCTTTATTGACGCAGATATGTGGAAAAGCAAACTAGCACGTTTGCTGTTTGTTTTGTATCTGGAATGCTGGCCAAGTATCTTCTTTTTGACCCATTTTATTTAAAGTTATCTTTAGGTACAACTACATTTTTTATATGGGATTGGTTATGTTATTTCTGCTCAAAATACTCTTTCGATCCTAATAGGTTTCCCATTTTCGTCCCTTTTACCAATTACGACAAAGTCAAAAGAAGCGAATATTTTATCAGTCTATGTGCTGATTTAAGAGACGTGAACGTGAGCAAGATCAATCCTACGCACTCAGTAAATTGTACCTCTAACTAAGCTATTGTTTCGTACCAGAAAAGATAACTGGATGAGATAATATGTACATGTGTAAGTAATTGACAGCTAAATGAGATGACGCTGTACGGCTTCATACATTACGCGGTAACTCTGTAAAAAGTTAACGTTTGGCACTTGGTTACTTGATAGTTTTTTGTAAATAATGTCAATCGATCTTGATTTTCCTGAGGTCAAATATATATATATATATAGGACTCATGGCATTAAAGCAACACAAAGGTCAGAAATGCGAGTTTAACGTCTGACGCTCGCACTCGACGATTCAAAACGCCTCTAACTAAATGATATTGTAATGTGACGTCACATAGTCTGTTCTAAATGTATAGATCAAGAAAATTGCTATTTTGACCCTGAAATATAGCGTTTTTGTATATAGTTGTCGTACAATTTACTTTTTAATAAAATGTAAGGAATAGAATGGCACCATTTTCCAATTTTTTTAATAAAAGAAAAATTTTTTTTGAGACTTATTTGGAGCCTTGTATTTTTTTATAATCTCAATATATCTTTTTAAATTCCACTTTTCTATAATGGATGGCTCATTTTCTCTCCATTTAGCTAAATGTGTCAAGTACCCAATTCAGTGACCGCAAACCATATGGCCGCAGCTGGCGTAGTATCAACGATAGATATAACTTCGTAATAGATGGATACAGTCTAAGGAAAAAACGTGCCTCGAAAAATCAAGAAAATTTGATTCTCGAACAGATGGCGCCACTACCTTTGGCCTACTCTCGAATAGATGGCGTTGACGGTTTCGCTTGTTATTTAACAATTTCAACGCATATCAGTGAAAGAACATGGGTCAAAATCATATAAAAATAATTAATGCAAATAAATAAAATCATTTATCCATATATAAATACATTTTATGGTATTTTTATACATCTTCATTTTTAGTTTTAATCGGGTGTCGATCGATAATGTGAATTTACTGTGGCTACAAAATTGACTATCCGTTATTGAGTACCGCGCTGTCCTATTATATCCTCTTTGCTATAGGTAGTATGTAACTAGAAATAACTGTGCCCCCGGAGCACAAGTCTGGTTTCTTTTGAAATAACGCATATCATAACGGTAAAAGAGGTTTTATCTTTATAATTAAGTAAGTGACCACGATTATAAGAGAATCAAACTTTTCTTCTTCTTCTTCTTTGCCTGTCCCTCTTCCCAGTCGGGCCTCCTTGTATGTCTGCGCCAGAGTGCTCTGTTCTGGCTTGTCTGTGTACTCAGGTTCTCTTTCCGGATCTCTTTCTGCATGTCTGACCACCAGGTGTTGGGTGGTCTTCCTCGTCCTCGGGATTGGTTGGGTATATTTAGGGCCTTTTTAACAGAATGGTCATCATCACGTCTAAGGATATGGCCATACCAGCGCAATCGACTTTCCTTTACTTTCTCAACTATAGGTGCTACCTTAAACGATCCCCTGATAAATTCATTTCTAACCTTGTCCAATCGAGTCACTCCTCCCGCCCATCTGAGCATTTTCATCTCGCTTGTGTGGAGTTTCTGTTCGTGTACTTTCTTAAAGGTCCAGCACTCTGCTCCGTATGTCATGGCTGGTCGTACAACCGTTTTGTACACTTTCCCTTTTACTCTGATGGGCATTTTGTGATCGCACAGGACACTCGATAATGATCTCCATTTAAGAAGAGAATCAAACTTTTAATTAATAAAAAGTAAAAAAAAGCTGAAAGGTGTGGTTGTTTCAATTAATTACAATGGTGAACGATCTATTAATATTTACTGATAGAATTGGTCCTTCTCACGTCTCATGAATCACTCTGTATTCACTTTAAGTAAGTATTGCACCATGTCGTAGATCGGTTTAAACTTAGATTAGAATCTTTCGAATAATTTTTATATGCACAGGTGATATAGGTTTTACATACGATATCGTTTCCTACCATTTCTACAACTTCTAGTGACACCAATAACTCCGAAAATCGTCATGTTTCGCGCGTTGTCCCGGCATTTTGCCACGGCTTATGGGAGCACGGGGTCTCAGCAACTAATCCCACTAGCGGAAGCCTCTCGACCCCAATTACAAAGAAAAACCGCAAATCGATGTACAGGTTAGCCGTTTGGCACACGCATACTAGAGGTCAAAACAAAATTTTTGATCCGCAGTTCCTTAAAAAAATTCCCGGGGTGGGGGAGTAGTAAAACATATTTTTTTTGGTATGGAAAAAAAAATATTTTTTTCCAAAACCTATCGTGTGTGATATCATACGAAAGGGCTTTTTGAAGCGATTCTAAAAATATATCAAATCATTACATTTCGGCCATTTTTTTTTAATTTTAACCAAAAAGAATTTTCGAAACATGGGCTCAAGTTTGGGCTCCTCCAGATAAGATATGGCTGATTTTTTTTTGTACAATATACCACAAAATAATGATACGTGATATCCTCATGTCCAACCCCATGAAAGCAATTTTGAAAATAATATCTTTAACATTTTTTTTTTAATTTTTACAAACTGACACAATTTTACATCAATACCAATTTAACGAGACTAATAATTCCCCCCCGGGATTTTTTTTTAGGAACTGCGGGTCAAAAATTTTGTTTTGACCTCTAGTATGTGTGTTGTACTCATCGATTTGCGGTTTTTTCATTAGAACGGCTTACACTACAGGAATTGACGTGGGCACTAGTTTTTACGAAAGCGACTGCCATCTGACCTTCCAACCCAGAGGGGAAACTAGGCCTTATTGGGATTTTAGTCCGGTTTCCTCACGATGTTTTCTTTAACCGAAAAGCGACTGGTAAATATCAAATGATGTTTCGTATATAAGTTTTGAAAAAGTCATTGGTACGAGCCAGGGTTTGAACCCGCGACCACCGGATTCCAAGTCGCAAGCCGCTAGGCCACCAGCGCTTCACCTAACACCAACTCCGAAAATACTTACTAATAAGTAGGTACCTACATAAATTCCTAAATGATTATGTGCCTTTGTTTTACCAATATTTCAATGCGTATCGTCCTCCAAGTTAGGTATTATAACATGTTTTGTGATTGTATTGACGACCCAGACAAAGTTTTAAAACTTATTAGGCTTCAACTCCGTGTCAAATTACATATTAGTCTGTGCGGAAACAAAAGAGTCGTGGAATGTATAGGGCCCAACACATTTCACGACTCTGCTCTTCCCGTTTTTACTCTTTGGGAACGGAACCCTAACAATGTATCGGGATGACACGTGAATATGTCCATTATATTATTTAAGTTTGGATTGGCGTTTTCTATTAAAGATTGTCTTATCTTACTCATCTTGGCTAGGACAATAGTCCTAGCCAAAGAAATAACTTGTTCTGTGTCCATGTATAGTCAAATGTATCAAATGCAAATGGCCCATGTTATGAGTGAGTGGTAGCGGTGGTAATGTAGGACGTTTTTTCGAAGCGGAGTGAACTTTTAAATTCTAGGTATTTTAACTTCACGATGCATCGCGTAAGACGTTAAGAATTCCTATATCTATTCATATTTTTGTTACTTACTTTTAAGACTTGCTACAGCTTCAATTCTACTGTGCTGGAACGGTAACACTTGTCGAATACTAATTATGTATCCTGAATAGATAGATTGATCACTTCAGAAGAATGGAGCCGTTGACCTTACTCAGAGGGGCTGGCCAAGTCAAGTGCCACTAAATAATATGTATACGGAAATGATCACGTGACTTTTCTTTCTTATTTGTCATCCCGATATATTTATTTTTACTTTCCGATTGGTGTTTATAACGAGAATTTAGTTACCTATCACCTCGCCCGCGAGATAGACTACCCGCCTTTTTCTAACTGTAGGTATTAATTAAAGAGGGACGGGTAGTTTGTCTCGCGGGCGAGATACTGTCGCGCAACTAACTCCTGTGCTAGCCCGGCTGGGATTGTTATACTTAACTCTCAATTGTGATTCGTGTTATATGCATTTTTTTATTACTATTTATATTCCAAAAAATTGCATATGATGCAGAAATGAACCTGTCATTTTATTTCATAGTAGTAATTTTATTGCCAGGTAAGGTTTTGTTTTTAATTTACCGCTCTATTATCTGAGGGTTCGACCGCCATCTTGGTGAAATCGGACTTCTTTGTTTTTGCTCATTAATGTTGTTCAAAGTGTAATAGCTCAGTAAACTAATGTGGAAGTGTGCGGATAACGAAGAATTAATCTTGATACGAGTTTAACCACCATTCTGGAGGCAACACCAGGTTACCCACGCGGCTCATTTTAAAGTCCAGCTATCGCGTTACAAGAGCTAATAACCGTAGACTGTCTTGTACTAACCGTACAATATTCGTCGTATATACCTATATAGCTCCCGATACTTGACACTGGCTAAATTGTCCCACTGGACTGAAGCCATTTCATTTTAAAAACTGAACTGAACTACTCTATTACCAGAGTTTAAGGGATTGCAACAAAGAGAAGTATAATAAATATAGGATTGCAATAACACACCAATCCAACGCCTGTTTATTAGTTATAGTATCAATTGATTCGGATTTTAAGAAATTGGAACGTAAAGGATTTATTTTGTTTTAGGAACGGAGTTGGATCGTCTAAAGTGGTCTACATAAATATAAGAGTTACGAGTTACATTATAATTTCCTGAGTTCGCCAACCAGACGCAAGTGATCATGAATTATTTTTAGCTCGTGTGGTGCTCATATTAAGGTCAGAAGCCAATTGATCATGACACTATCTTCCATGTTATTATTTTAGGTATAAATCGATTTATATAAAGGGTTCTTCCATTTTTAGGGTTACTTACCCAAAGGGTAAAAACGGGACCCTATTACTAAGAATCCTTTGACCGTCTGTATCTCATGAACCGTGATAGCTAGACAGTTGAAATTTTCACAGATGATGTATTTTTGTGGCCGCTACTATAACAACAAATACTAAAATAAATATTTATGTGGGACTCCCATACAAAAAGCGTGATTTATTGCCGTTTTTTGCGTAATGGTAATGGTACGCGAATGGTGTACTTATTGCGCGAGTCCGACTCGCACTTGGCCGGTTTTTCAGGACACTTGGTCACTGTCCTATAGAGACAGCTGCTGCTAAGAGGGACAGGGAAATAACACAATATTGAAATAACTACCTTTCTTTGTCCCTCTCAACAGAAAGTGTCCGACAAAACGGTAGAGGTAATAAACACTATTTTAAAATGAATGAATGGGAAAAATATTTATGAATGGGCTTCAGAAAGCAGCACAGTACACAATAGGTACATTATATCTCGCCTAATATTTAATTGATTCCATTGTGTAACGACAGTTAACCATACAAATGTATGACTAAAGCAATGAGTATGTTAGCGAATTATGGTTCAATTAACTATTGTACCTACTACAAACATTGTTGTAGTCACCAAAAAGGAATAACGCAATAAAAACAAATGAAATAATGTACGTAGTAATTTTATTCTATCTTAACAAAACAATATCAAAAGAACACATAAATATATCATTTAATCAGTCAGTTATTCACATCTCTGTTTACCTACGTATTACAGTACAAGTACACGAAATAATTACCTAATAGATTATGTGGACCAAAACGCACCTAGCACATTACTTTAGGATACACTTTTAATAATTTTCTTTTGACATCATCGTCTGATAAGCCGAATAGTACCTACCGATTGCGAACCAATATTTATTTGGTTATTTCTTAAAAGAGGCTTTAATATAAGATGTAGGTACGTACAAACTATATTACTTGCCAACATCTCAACATAGAGTTGAATGATCTTACAAAAGTAAGTATGTTTTACTTAATGGTAAGGCTCTAGCTAGAGTGTATAAAGTGCCCTGCGCATGACAATGAATGAGACCTCTCATCATCGGAACTTATTATAAACTATAAATAATTATGTATAGGTTTGATGCCATCACAACCGTGTTTCTCAAAAATTGTCAAAAATTGTTTCATCACACAGTTCCTTGACGTCCCCGTTTCGAAAATGCATACATTGTATAATTTCGTAACTAATAACTTTTAGAGAAATAATCAGATACCTTTACCTCAGACTTTACCTTACGTATTAGGAAATTAATAAGCCTTTTTCTCTTGTAGCTAACACACTTAATCAAATTTAAGTATAATAATTAGCAAGGTTGCGATAAACCTACTTACATCAATTCAAGTCTATCTATTAGGTAGGCACTAATCAAATAGGTACACACCAATGCGTAGCATTAGCAGTTCCCTAAATATGATTATTAGAATAGTAATTATGGCACGTGTATATATGTGTTATGTAGTTACTGCGAATGTATGTTAATATTTTCAGTCGTCATGCCAGAAGACGATCAAAAGTAATGTACGACTCGTATTTTATATTTAGCATGAAATTAATATTCTAGCTAAGTACTTTTTCTACATTGCATGAACACATCCGACATCATTGTTGTCAAATGTAAATACTATCACCAGCAAATAGTACCTCCAACGTTTAAGTATTTGGTCGCTGTATGCAATACAAACTAATATAGCTATAGATATTACTAACTTACCTATGTATTTACCTACCCTACCTATTAATTATAATTTAAAATGCATCATATAAGTCCATTAATTAGTCTAAATTGCCAATAAAATAAATAAAGTCGATATTGTTCCGAATGCAATAAAAACAATAAGTTGTTACTTATAATTACCTACTCATAAAGCTACATTAATTCCTAGCTTGTGCCCAAAGCCGTTAATACTTAGATCGGATGGTAGAATCCCAAATAGGCACAATTTTAAAACTCAGTAAAGTCCAGAATTGTTCATACGTTAACGCTCATAATCTGCCATATAAACCAGATGATATAGGGTGACTGCTTTAAGTTATTGGCCACTGCATAGTAATTGGCCACTCCTAACAAATCAGGAAGAAACAAGTCAATTGAAGCCATATTGTATGTGGGCAAATAAAAATAAAATGTATTTTAAGACGAAAGTGGACGACCGCCCCGAAACCGCCTTTCCATACAAACGTAGTCCCCAATTTTTGAAAATATTTTGGCACAATTTATGTACTGCCCTGAAAATAATATATAGGTATAATACCTTGCCCTAGTTGCTAAGAGCAGGAAGAAATATAGCATAGATTGGATCTAGAGAGTTCGCGGTGTTTTCGATTTTTGACAACGTTGCGTTCGGCGCTCGAGGTAACAAACTTGGATTATTAATTGGACCAACGTCTTGTAGATATCCATATTACGTAGAGTAAGCGGGCCCAACGCGGGTAAGCTAACAACAACCGTCAAAAAATCTACGATTTTATTGTGTTAAAGTAGCGAATATGTAGTCATATAGATAGGAAATTTATCGAACTTCCATTTAGAACATCGTTTTTTAAGTTTCCGCTTCAAATCTTCGTACAATAGAAGACAAGCAAAGGGTCTGCTAAAACCCGCTTTGCCCAGACTTGGTGACTAAAGTGGGTTGGTGCTTTGGGCAAAACGGGTACTGGTTGGGAAAAGCGGGTATATTAAAATTAAATGTATATAACTTATATTTAAACAAAATATATAATCACAAAATTGTCACATAAACATTATATTAAAATAATCACTACCAAACGGTATCATGAAATAAAATATAACGTCATTGAATGTCCTAAACTACTACCGTTTGGAATTTTGATTTCGGTAAGATTTCGATGCGAATCTAACAATTCTAAGTTACTTCATTGTATTTTACCTAGTATATTTACTTTATTGTTGTTTAATAACAGTCGTATCAGCATTTCGTCATATTCTAGAGATCTTTGAACCAATATATGTAAATGTGATGCTTCATTACATGCTAACTTAGTAAGCGGGTGGCTACCCTCTTTGCCCTCCTACTCGCTTTGCCTAAAAACCACTTATTGACATTGACAAGATACCTTTGAAATACGAACAGAGACGTGAATGCATTCGATCTCATTTAAATATTAAATCTGGCTTAAATCATACAGTAACACTGCTAACTACTTAGTAATCTGCTAAGATATCCAATCAGGCAAAACTTAACTACCTTGATTTTTTTTAAATAAAAACATAACAAAACTTTCGGTCGGTCTCTTACGGCGCATCCATACATTCACAATACTGTTACATACAACGATGTATAGGCGGCTTACCCGCTTTTCGCCTGGTTACCCTATATCGCTCGACATTATTACATATATTACATAACTACTGTCGCTACTGAATGCCCCTTTTTGCAAGAAATATTCTTTACGTACAACCACAGATTATATAATAGTTGTACAACACATTTCCAATTTCTTCCGGTTGAACGTAAATTTTGTGACAATGATTTACTTAGGTAGGTACAGATAACTGCTATACTTGATACTAACGCATAAAATATAGGTAGCCCCTAGACTGTATATTAAAGATCTTACGGAGAAAATGATTTTTGGTAGCACAAACGTCTCAAGATTATCATACCTATATATGTACCTACAGGGGCTAAAGGTAATACTAGTCAGTTAGTTGTATTTTTACTTTATACTTGTTATTGTTAGGTATTCAAAAATAGATGAATAACAATAATATATATATATATATATATATATATATATATATATATATATATCAACAGAGAACGTAGTATAGTCAAATAATTTCCTGTGTGTGCAAACCACAGTACCTAATGTACCTATGTTTAAAATTTTCAAATGACGTTCGCATTAAACGTACCTTTTGACGCCGACGCTTAAAATTACACTGTATAATGCCGTCATGTAGGTACCTATATAAAATATCTAATTACAAAACTTAAACTGATAAACTGATGACTGCACAGTAGAGCATCATTACATTACAAGATCACGACTGTTGATAACTAATAATATTAATTACTTAATATTAATTTAATACGTTAGGTACCTACTGAACATAGACATAGGTACCCAGGAATACCGGTGTACCGGTATCTAGTTATCACAATTACAGTAAGTTTACATATTTTTTATTATCCTAAAATAATGATACTTTTAGGTTAACATAATCTACAGTAAATATATAAGTGAAATACTTTTCTAATTTCATTCTACTTATGAAAAGTAAGTTATGTTAGTAGGTACTTACACTTTTTGTGACAGCCTATAACCGTCCGGTTTTTGTTTCTTTAATATCCGACTCAAAAATATGTTATTTATTGTATTATCTAATAAGTAAGTAGGTGATCGAGTGTTATAAAGGTACTTACGTTAAAACTTTGAGTACATAAATTAAACCAACAAATAATTCCGCATTACTCGTATTAATTTAAACACCCGCATAGAAATGGTATAAGTAGGTCTGTCTATCGCCAATGAGTTTAGTACACACGAGGTATGAACATGAGGCAATTCATTTTTAGGGTTCCGTGCCCAAAGGGTAAAAACGGGACCCTATTACTAAGACTCCGCTGTCCGTCTGTCTATCAGCAGGCTGTATCTCATGAATCGTGATAGCTAGACAGTTGAAATTTTCACAGATGATATCTGTTGCCGCTATAACAAATACTAAAAAGTACGGAACACTCGGTGGGCGAGTCCGACTCGCACTTGGCCGGTTTTTTAATAAATTTGATTCGACTTTTGTAATTTAAAAGCTATCTACAGATTACATGGCTTAAGTTTTAAAATACGCACTTGTTTGTCTAAATATAATTTGAAGTCGCGACATAAAAAAACTAAATTTACTTATTTTAGTAAATGATATTACTGGAGTTAAGTAGTTCAAAAGTAGGAGTGAGATTATTGATAATAATATATAATACTTTTATGGCGTGTAATGTATCATAACGTACAGTCACCTGCAATAATATGTTACATAACGAAGGCCGCAAAAATATCGGACACGATATCATTCGTACAGTGTAGTCAATAATGTGTTACTCTTCGAAGGCCGCAAAAATATATGACACGCTCTTATGGCTCTACGAATAAGATCGTATCAGATATTTTAGCGGCTTTCGTTGTGTAACATATTATTGCAGATGACTGTAGAACCATAAAAGCGTGTCACATATTATTACAGGTGACGTACATACGTAAGTACGTGTAGGCACAACTATAGTATTTTTTGATTTCTAGCTGGCCCCGAACGGCTTATCCTTTGTTTATTGTTAAGTAAAACGGCACGTGCTACTAATACCTGTATAAAAAAACCGGACAAGTGCGAGTCGTGATAGACAGACAGACGGACAGTGGAGTCTTAGTAATAGGGTCCCGTTTTTACCCTTTGGGTACGGAACTCTAAAGTAGAATTGCACGGATCATTGCACGAATGGAAAATATTTTGCGAGGCTGTGTGTGGTCCGTCCCTCTACGGTTATTAAATGCCGGCAAGTCGAACGCTACAAAAGTCTAAAGTGTGTCAACAAGATGCGTAACAAAGGCACGTTATCGGAGAGCACACCTACACTGGTTTATTAAGCGTTGGAATAGCCCGCGCTCAGGTGCCAATTAGAATTACATGACCCTTTTTTTTTCAGGTAGTGGCACGTGCCGTTTTACTTAACAATAGACAAAGGATTATCCGTTCGGGGCTAGCTTGAAATCGAAACACTATACCTACCTACGTTCTTTTTTGTCTCCCCATATAGCGCCGTATCACAGTCTACCAGACATGAGGGGGCCCTGGAACAGTAGAGTACGAGTACAAACTACTTACCCGATCAAAACTTGTCGCTTAAAAACGAAATCTTTATTTAGGTACTGGAATCCTACTTCTCCTAAAAGGAACCGAGATCACACTCCTATCGATAATCTTGTGTTCTTTTTTGTTCCATTAAGTACACATTTTTATTGACTATTCCAACAAAATAAGGAGTATAACTAACCAGTCAACCAAATTAAATTCCAGCCAGTGTTAATAAAGTCGTATAGTTCCTTTGCTATATTAAAATTGTCATCGTCACTGCATGAGTGGCCTGGAATTCATCGTGATTGACCATACCGTCCTATTTGAAATGTTAACATCACTCATTTTAGACTCCAAAATCACACACTACATTGCATCGTGCGATTTACCATAAATATTGATATGATTTCATTTTAAGCACCCCAAATTGAATTGCATGCATGTCTAATAGATACCACTTAATAGTGGTCTCATACATTTATCTATTATAAGAGGGTATGTTTGTTAACTAGGATTTTTCTTCTAGTAAAGCGTAAAGGGAAGCGTCGTTTCTTCTTGGCGCCTAGCTGCAGGAGGAGGTTTCTGGCCTCGGCGAGGGTGGCCGGCTCCACGTCCTCCACGCCCGACACGAACCCGCTCTCGGGCCGGGAGAGCGCCGGCGTGGACGGCAGCCGCGAGAACCAACGATCTATCTTTGCACTCGATGACAACTGTTTTAAATTAAAACAAAAGTACTTGTTGTTAATTTGCATGCTTAAATAATTCAGTTAGTTCATATGCGCTATCTACATATACTATACACTATAGTTGCACAGGCATCTTGAATGTAGGTTAGACGTGAATACACATTTCTCTTATTAAGTTGATTTTGTTATCAAACTCTAAGGAGCGAATATGTAGATCATACTCAACTTTTACTATAAGGCCAGCAATTCCAAAAGAATATGATTGAAGTTTGAATTTATGGTTGGCATCTTAGTAAAAGTTGTTCAGTATTAGGTAGGTCCCTACGTATTCAATGTATGGTCATACATAACAAAAATCATCCTGTATATTTATTATCTTTCTTGTCCATAAGGCTGTTACGTGGTTTAATCAGCACCAAATACACATACTTACTTATTTCTATTGTAATACAGGGTGCGTAGCTAACGTGCAATCGTTAACGCTCTGTAGCGAACGCTACGCAACTGTCACTTTCGCACTAATGGGGAAGAGTGATACAGAGTGATGGCTACGATACGCTACGGAGCGTCATAACGATTGGCACGTTGGCTATGCGCCCTGGTGTGTTACCGTACAGTAAGTGCTGACTGTACGATCGACAAATTTCTAATATTCTACTGATATGGTATCCTACTTTCCGACTAATATATGTATATTACCTATTTATTTAAGTAATGGTTTAAAACTAGTGAAATAAGGAAATATTGGGGCCAGACTACACTTGTATGGAATTCTTATACTGTCCCTTTTGCCCCGAGCAAAATGAACTATGTTCCTTTTACCCAAAATACATTGATTAGGTTTTTTTATTACTTATATCTATGTATTGCAGGTGGTGGTGCCTACACCTAGGAGCCATTACGTATAGATTAAGCCATCTTAAATTTGACGGTATCTATTAGTCTATTATTAAGGGTTACCTATAACCTTAATAATAGACAAATAAATACCGTCAAATCTAAGATGGCTATATCCATATGTAATGGGTCCTCTACACGATGGGCCATCATACTGGCCCACTAAGATGGGTCAGCGTGTAGAGAGGGTAGTGGTGTCGGATGGCTTTAGACGCGCGGCGGTGGGATGGCGATGGGATTGCTCGGTGTCATTTTTTCGTCTATACATCAAAGGTAGTTGACCAGCGATGATGCGTACGCATCTACGCGTGGCCCATTCCATATTAGTGCGTGCTCTCAACCAACGCATGGCCATCGCGCTGGTCCAGCGCTGGGCCATCGTGTAGAGGAGCCATAACATTTTCTTGAAAGCTCTATATAATCATTAATCACCTAATATTTTTTTTTAGATTAGCCGTCCTATTTATTTAAACGTAATTTTTTATGTTTACCTGCATGGTTTACTTTCAACAGCAATGGGAAGTGAGCCAGCGATGCTCAAATAGTTATATTATAGAATATTACAGTGAAATAATAAAACATCAGCAAGTAGTTTATTCTTTATTTCCAGGTTTGCGTCCAAAGCTTCACATTTAAAATATTTAGAATTTGGTATACATTGATCAAGTTTTAGTATTAGGTACCTATAGGTATTTAAAAATTATTGATATATTCAGAGGAGCACTTCCACCGCTCTAATAGTATCTTCTACAATTTCAAACAACTGTTCTATGATAAATATGATAGTTTTTAAATTAATTCACAAAAAACTATGATTCTAACAACAAGTCGCTGGATCTAACTCTAGAACGATCATTGATTGATATGGCCATTTACGTAAGTATTGTATTTTACTACTATCTGCACAACTTTTGTTTGTATTTTTTTATTTAGATATCTACTGGCAAGCATAAAAAATCTGTCCAAAAAGGAATAATTTGCTTTTATAACAATAAACAACAAACATTTATAAGAAATTGTTCACTTATAGCTAACATTGGCCGTAAACCAATCATTGCTAAAACACTATGATTCTATAAACATCTCTCTGGACCATTCGCTTTACTTTTCCGTAACCTGCTCCTTGATATTCTTGACTGTATTCTTTCATTTAAAATAAGTTATGATTACATGACTAACAATACAATAAAGACAGCAACTATTTAATGGTAGGTGGTAGGTATAAGATGAGGCCGATTTAATTCAGTTCGTGTTAGCAATCCAAATATCTTACAAGTTTCCTTTTCTGATCTGTATAAAACTTGTCAACAAACCCAGGCCGAGTGGAATACTGTCCACCAATACCAATACAGGGTGATTTACGGGTCGTGGAGCAAGAGCACAAGACATCATTTATCATTTATTATTATATTATTACTTCAATCACTGAATTACATAGAGACAGAAGCTATTATACAGAGTGTCACCTAACCCTAGTTTATTTAAGTTTTTAGTTTTAAGTATTACATTTAAATTTTAAATTTATGTTATATGATAAAGTATGACTTGCATACGAAACAAAATTCTGTTGTACAAATGTAACTGGTTCCCCGCGATACAGGTGCAACCTAGTGCGGGGGCCCCTGGTAACTATGTTTTGTAAATCTGTTTGTGAAATAAACTATTCTATTCTATTCTATTATATCATACAGAATTCAAAGATGAGCCTAATGATGTTATTAATTATTGTTTATCACCAATATTGATGATTATTTTTCAGATGATAAGAAGAAACCAACATTTTTGCATACAATGTGGTCAGTGACCACCAATCCATCTGTCAGATTATGCGATTTTGGTATTGAAAGGTAGTGTAGATATTTGCTGAGAGGGTGGAATGGATTTAGCCGAGTTTGAAGTTAAGCGACATATGATAATGTGGATTAGTTACAGAGTCAGAAAAGTGGTTCTGAATCACGACCCAGAAATCATCCTGTATATATTGACATCGATATTGATTACTTATTTAACATTTACCAATTTGATTAATCCTATAACGGTGTCAGTGTTCCTCTCTCAACTCGACTGCGTCATGAACACACCGCTGCTCGATAGGTAAGTACTTAGTGCCTTATACCTCACTGAATACAAGTTAAAGCATTAAGGCGAGTCGCCTCTGGGTAACTCCAGTCTTCATTGTTTACGCATATTATAAAAACTTACTTAAAAGTTCTCTACGTCAAAGTCATCGGAAAGAGCAACTATACTAAACCTATGTTGTTAGTACATAGTCAGTCCAGAGTCAGCAATGCAGTCGAGTACCTATTAATTATGTCTTTTGTATTTGATATGCATACTTAGCTGCATATTGATATATTAACCAGCAACTTTACAAAGTTTTCGTAATGTAGTAAGGTCACAACGCTGCTGTCTGTAACAGCTAAATACCTATCGTTTCAGTCGACGGTCTAAAAACGACGAGTTAAAACCATTTGCAAATTCGGTGCGCCAAGCATAAATTAATACATATTTATAATATTTTACCAGGTTTTACAATAGGGTATTTGACTACTAGTCAAATCAGTTTCTTTTTTCGAACTGTCAAAACGATTTTGCTACTATGGAATTTATATAAGACATTAGCATATGAAGTCACAATCAAATTACCTACTCTTTATAGTTTTATGCAGGTTTTAAAATAGCAATTGTGTCTAAAAATAACTGCTATCTACGTTTTTCTATTAATCTTCTGGTGCTTTATTTCATGAGTGACGTAGAATAATTTATTTTAAATACAGTCAAATACCCTATATCAGTTTATAACTAAAAGTAGAATAAAGTATAAATCTGTTTGACAAGAAATTAACTTAACAATAGATAAGAATAACCCGTCGTCTCATATCGTGTCGACTAGTTCAGAAGAATATTAGATGTTGCTATGTATTGATAGAATAACCCGACCAAGTTAAACCATAAAATTCTGACCCGATGCCTTAACTGGAGTAAAAACTGCTTTGTTTACGAGATATCATTTATTTTTCACAATTAACAAATAAGTAAAGTACTTGTTAATATCATCTTATAACATAATGTTATCATCGTACACCACGTAGGTACCTTCTTTTAGTGTCCGTTATGAATTGTGTTTTTGGCGCGATCTATGACGATGCTTAAAAAGCTACTAAACTAGTTGCATTAGGTACTTATTTCATAACTAATACCGTCAAGAATACATGGTTAAATTTAAATCATGTCGGGTTATTCGGGCCCACGGTGCACATTGTGGATGAATTTTGGCACCATTTTTATTATATAAATATTTTGAATTTCTTTATAAATATAACTATCACACGTTTCACTTCGAAAATGCGTTTTAAGATCTTACTAATGGACCGAGTAGATATAAATAATATTTAGTATATTTATAGGTTCCACTATAGAACAGGGACGCTAATTTTTTACTATAAATATCCTTTAAAATTGATAGTGTTACTTTCAGATTATTTTGCTGATATAATTGTATTTATTCAGCCTCACAATCACTACAAGTAGGTAATCCAATATGGATACAAGGGCAACAAACTATTGCTCACAGTATACCTAAACATGACTTCGTGTACGTGTAGTATTTCAAAACGATATGCCAACGAGTAATAACCATTATCCTGCTCTCAGTCACTAGGATCCACAGTAGCACTCCAAAAATTTATTGTTAATTAAACTAAAAACAATTATTTTCGTTGAATTTTATGTAGGTATGTTTGCTACGGTGACGTAACGACCCAAAGTGAGTTCTGGCCTTCTGGCCTCCGACACCAGATCACGTCATGCCTCTCGGTCTTGCGATAGCTCTCACCAGTTGCCATGGCCGAGGATGAGTCCAATCTGGCGTCTACGCTTTCTTCACGGCACGACCCTCTCCCATTCTGTCTCGTGTCCGAGCCACTGAAGCCTAGCCGCTTTGGTCTCTCCAATAATGTTTGTTTGTTTATATAGGGTAAATTCATTATTGTTTCAATTATTTATCTTGATCATTATCCGTGGATCTTAGTTAATCGAGACTTCATTTGGACATGGAAATGATATGTATGTTGTTAGGTAAATAACTTCAGAATACTAGCTAAATGGTTTGATATCGCTCAATATATAATAATCGATGTGATTTACTAATAATTTGGCACCTTCATTAAAGTCTCAATCTCCAAAGAGAACCTCGTTCACAACAATGCATATACATATGAATACAATAACATTATTAAATATTACAGCATTCGTAAGTATATTGATAAATTTTAATACATAGTGATGACATAGGGAACATAAGCGAGAGGGTAAATAGGTAAATTGAGGTATTTGAGAGTGTAAAGGAAACACACATGATAAATTATTAGGGAGGAGAAAAACTAATAATAGATACGAGTAGGTAACTAAGTCTTTCATTTCAGAGAACTTTTAGAAGTCTTTCCTTTTAAATTATAATAGTTCGACCAGTACCTATACTATATAATTTTAATAACTTGGCACAGATTTTCAATAAACACCTAGTAATACTCACAGGTGCAAAGTAAAATGGTCACTTTGTATAAAAAATTATACACAGTTTGATTTGACCACTATTCTAATATCAGTCGAGATGACGTTTTATTCGAAATGAAATATCAATTGCAAACCATTTTGACAAATCTCGCATGTTAGTTGGTATCTAACGATATGGCAATCGGCTCCCGACTTAACTAGAGTTCAACCAACCAACCAACCAACAAAAAAAAAACTACCGATGCGAGAGATGCGCGAAAAAAGTTTTCATTTACCGCCATTTGACGTACAGTTTATATTTTAATTAGTTTGTAAGTATAAAATTAATTTTAATTAATTTTGTTGTTTTTAAACTAACTATAACAAAACTTTCGTGAAAAATGAGCGATAAAGATATTTCGGAGATGCCACCTCATACCCGCGAGTTCCGCCAGAGAGCAACGATGCCCCAATGCCGGGTGTAACACGCGGGTAGTGAATACATCATAGAGAGGTTATAACATGCGTGTAGATAAAATAGTGTATGTAACTGTACATAATAACACTCGTGTGGTCCTTTTAAGAAACTCACTTCGTTTATTTCTTAAACCCACACTCGTACTCGTATTTTAATGCCTTTCATTATGTAGCAGTCAGAGTCACACAAACTACTATTTAGAACTCAATCAATATGTTTGAACGTGTCCTATCTTGTTTGTCTGCTGCAGTAATTAGAATTTATAAGACCTAATATCAATAATCACAGCTTACTAAAATTATATTTTTGGTTTTTACATCATCAATAATTTGACTAGAGTGAGTTTAGACGCAATTGCGTATCTTATAAAACTACCTACATCATTTGTTGTTCGTAGGATTTTGTTAATTTACTTAGTAGTGTGCCTGGTCCATTGTTGCCGGAGAGCCGTCATCATATGGCTGTGATTCGGTACTTTTTCGCTGGTGGAGCGAGTGATGGGAGCGGCATATGCGACCGACGCCCCGGGTACTGTCAGGGTGTTTCCCTGGGGAGTCGTCTCAGCCCGCATCTCCGGCACGTCTGAGGTGCTGCCCGACGGGCTCACGGGCACGATCAGCCTCACGCGCCCGTCTTCTCCTGTTGCAGTCAGCGTCCCGTTATGCGACAAGGGCATGATAAACGCAACGCCGTCATCTGAACTACAAGCATCAGGCGTCGAATCTTTAGACGTCGTGGCTTGGCTAGCGCTGTATAGTGACATTTCTGACTGCCCCACGCTCATTGCTTGCTCCAGGTTGTTTTCACCAATGTGTATGGAGTATGGCTCTATGTTAAGTATATCCGCGATATCGCCATTATTGAAGCTATTGATGACGGGTGGGACGTTGGGAAAAGCGTTACGATTCTGGTAGAACGGGCTGTGTTTGAGAATTCCATTGTTATTATTGATTGGGGATTCAGCAGTGCCGCCGGTGTTGACGTTTTGGAATTTAGCTATGAGATAGTTTTGTATTTGCTCGTTGGTCATGTTCCCGAAGCTCGGTGGTGATCCCGGACTGCTGAAGGCAGAGACGACCGTGGCGTTGTTGTTCTCAACATTCTGAGTAATTTTGGTGTGGCTGATTAGATCGATGAGCGAGTCGACGCTGGTTTGGCTGTTGTTTGCGTTGCCGTTGCAAACACGGGCGGTGCTCTTCTCAGCACCATCCTTTTGATCCAGCAGCGTTAACAAAGGATTTTAATTTTAACACATGATTTATACTATTTTATACATATTGCTTAGTATTTCGCACAAGACACCAAAACACGTAGCAAACACATATACTATTACTGCCGATGTGACTAATGATAATGACCACACTAGGACATCAATACCAATCATGCAAAGCAATGTGGAACTACTCGTACTTTGTTAACATAGGTATGTATGTGGCAAAATAAGATTAAAAATAACTCCAACATAACCTCTAAACCTTGATGTAACTGAGTATTTTTTTATCAATGCAAACGAACTTAACGTAGAAATGAACATGAATTTAGAAAAAGGCAAATGAAAGTAAACCATGCTATTGTTATTGTGGTTTTTGTCAAACCGACATAAGATTACAACGGTAACTCTTTATAAAATAATGTTATAATTACAATGACACTGAAGCACATAAGTAACAGCCCTACAGAAAAGAAGTGAATCAACTTAATATGCCTTAGATTATTGGGTGATAAAAAATACCAAATACACACGTCGTTATAACATCCCAAATATCTGTCCCACTCGTACATTGCCAACAATTTAACCCTCTGAACGCTTTATGTCATAAATACAAACATCACTCAAACGCCAAGGAGCCGGCCGCAAGCGCAAGGGAGCTAATGTAAACCTTACTCGAAAAAGTGTAAAGGTTACTTTGACAGCGTCCGCCATAACAACTATTACGAGTAGTGGTCCTCGGCGCTATGGGCACGACTAGTACCTAACGACGACTTTAGATGTGGTTGGCGTTAAGAGGCCGCGGTGTCGATTTTGGAGGAAAAATTTAAAATTGATAGATTTAGTCGTTGAAATTATACACGTTTTGTTACGTAATATCTACGAGTAAATAACAAGTATTGGTTCATAAAATCATTGGACAAAATCAGTGCTCTACGCGCGTTTACCTAAACGTCCATCAGAAAAAAAATCATTACTAATTTAGTGAGTCTGTTTTCAAAAAATTGATCTGATAAAAGGCAAGATAAGAAGACGTGCTAATAGAAACCAGTACTTGTTATTTCAATTAGGTAACAAAAGGTGTACAATTACACAGACTAAGGGTCGGTTGCACCAAACTGTTTGTCATCGTTAAAGAGTTCGCTAAATTTCATTGTATGGAAAGTTTCATAGTAAACCGCCGCCGCGCGCCGAGTGACGTTGATCAGTATGTCAAGTGCGGATGCTGCAACTGGCACTAAATCTATCAATTTTACATTTTTGCGACTAAAATCGACATCGGCCTCTTAAACTTGAAATTTATTAAACTTTGCGCCACTAAACAGGGGGCCCGGTTGCACTAACTACAAAAAGTACACTGGTTAACGTCAACATCACCGAAAGAACATTATTTTACGGGCTCACTTTGTTTTATTAATACCTAGTTGCTAAGGCTTTTATACGTGAGCGTCAGGATGGCGGGTGGACCTCGCCGATTTCAACGAAATATTTATAAACATATTGTACCTTCAGTGTACCTCAGTGTACCTTTAATAAAAACCAGTGTACCTCTCTATAAAACGAGATATTTAATCCTGACGTCAGAATGGCGGGTGGATTTTTTTGTTAAATATCTCGTTTTATAGAGAGGTACACTGGTTTTTATTAAAGGTACACTGCGGTACAATATGTTTATAAATATTTCGTTGAAATCGCAGAGGTCCACCCGCCATCCTGACGCTCACTTTTATACAAATGTGGATTGCACTGTGAGTAAAATAAAGCAAATAATCGTGAAGTTAGCGGCTTAATTTGTCTCACGGCAGCAAGTACATGGTAGAACTACGTAGAATACAAAAGCATTTAGGTTAAATGAGCTTGAGACGAATCAAGCTTTGCCTTGTTACTTTATATGCACCTCGTACAGACAACAGGTAAAGTATTTAACTCAAAATTATATTTAAGAACGACTTTGCTTTCAAGAGATAAACAGCTTGGGCATGTAATTTTAAGTACCATTACTACTTCTTCTGCTGACTCTACGAGATAACTGGCAGCGTGTTGTTCATATTGCGTTCCGACTGCAGGCGAAAAGCAACTGTAATATCCAAATACGCGTAGTTATTACGGATCACAACGTCAGAGGTATATATTGGATATATTGAATCGCCTGCGTTCGGTAAGAATGGAGGGTCAGCAAATAGCATTAGCAAACTGCGTTTAAGCTGAGGTAGATCGAGGCCGATAATACCAAACTTCGACTCAATTTCACAACAACGTCACTTTAAAGGAACCATCGACCTCGGCCTAGTTCATAATTATTATGGTTGATACCACTTTCAAGTTGAATTTAGACCAAATTTAAAATTTACAAGTCTGGAGTAGGTCTAGGAGGCAGCGTTCCTTATAATATGAATCTAGGAAAAAAATTCTTCAGGAGAAACTTGTATATTGGAGCGATAGAGAGGTAGAAAAATAAATTTTGTTTTGCGGTAGGGCCTCGAGACCTCTTACGATCGCCGAAAGGGAGGGAACGATACTTCTCATTATTTGTTTTATGCTTGAAAGTAGTATTTAAGTGCGTACAGACAGACCTGGCTACGCGCCGTTCCCGAACCATTTGCAAAAGCATCGCTAACTGCTTGCTTGCATTACGTAGTAGTTATAACATTATATACGATGTGCAGCGCGCTTGATGTGCGCGAGCGATTCGCGAATGGCGCACGAGCGCCGCATATGCCTGATCTTGGCGCACGTTCAACCTGAATGCAGTACAATAATACGGAGTTTATACCTGCGGCAACAAAGTGAGTTGCTGTGCGTTGATCGGCTTGGAGGAGCCGCGCTCGCGCTCCTGCAGGTGTGCGACGAGCGCCGCGATGTGCTCCAGCAGCTCCTTGTTGTGAGCCAGCAGTTGGTGTGTGCGCGCCTGCAATTAATTCAATAAAAACGTGTAGTATTTATATTTGCTGGTAACTAAGCGTTGCGGATCACTACATTTTATTTATTTATTTTATTTTATTTATTAGGAAAACTTACAGCTAAAGTAACACGTTAGGTAATAACATAGAAGCAGTGAGCCAATTACAAGTTTCCACAGATAGAAACTGCGTAAAATGCATGGCGTGCGAAATATAAAATTTGCTTTTACCAATAAACTTCTGTATTCTGTACTATATAGACAGGGAAAATTGGTTTAAACAGTGAACAAGAAGAACAAAAGAGAGAAAAAAAGTACAGGATAGAGATACAGTGTTTTACTGGTAGATGACCATAAGGGCGAGATGGCCCATCGAAATATTTCATGATTCTGATGACTAGATGTCGAAAAAATATCACAAGCCTCTACTCATCCAAGATTGAGTGCGCTGTTTGGGTGACTTAAACGGGGTCTTGAGAAGAAAAGGCACATGCGAAATAAAAATTAAAACTAAACATATAATAAAATTAAGAGTTAATTTATGGTCATCACTCCCGGACACCTCGGGAGAGATTGCCAATTGTAAATTTTTTGAGACACTTTTTCAAGATGATTTCAGTAGAAATAATTTTATATTCGTTTCATTTTCGAAAGTTCAACTGTTCAAACTTTATGAAGAAATAAAGATTTCTTTGAATCTTACATGTAAACTTTTTTTTTTATCGTGTTCTAAAAAAACTATGGCCAACTACCCCGGACTTACCATATGCGGTAAACGCTAGTCTTTGTCATTATATTGCATTAACTGGTACGAAAACGACGTCTCCGACTCCTGAAGAGCTCAACTAATGCTTAAGTTGTAAGTAAATACTCACTTGAGCTTCGCATCGCGCGGATTGTTCGGCGGCGAGTTGATCGCGCAGAAGGAAAAGCTGCGCGACGGCAGCGCGCGTCTGCTGAGTTTGATTCTCGAGCCGCTCCTCCAGCAGCTGCACTCGGTGCTGCGCGCTGAGCGGTGCGGCCGGCGGAGTGCTCGCGTCCACCGGCGGCGGCTCCGCAGGCTCTGGCCATGGCAGGTTCACCACGGCGACCGGTGTCGGCGCCGGCGGTCGCTGCAATTCCGCAAAACGAATCTCACATATAATCCTCTCCGCCTTAAGCACCCTCGTTTGCCCACGATTGACGAGTTTAGAACGGTAACATTGGAGGTCTGAATATCTTTTAAACTGCACGATTCGGCGCCCTGGTGGCAATATGGGCGGAGGTCTCACCGGGGCTGGCCCTCTCATTGATGCAGTCAGCTTGCTAATGCAACTACTAGAATGAATTATACTATCAGCCGTATTTTTATTACGGTGCCAATATTATTCTCGCTTCACGGTTGTAATTAACGTAAAGGTTTAGAAAAAGTACGTTTTGCAAATTACTTCCTTAACAGACTGAGAGCATCATAATAGTAAGACCAAAACAAACAGAGTTGATAATTTTCCAGAGGGACTACTGCGCAACTGTTGAAAACAGATCAATAAATTAGAAAGTTTTCAGGGATGCCATGTCCTGTATTTGTCCTAAAATAAAGGTTGCCAGAATTATTTATTACTAAAAGTTAAATTATATTTAAATGCCAATTAACCGAAGAACATTTGGTGGGACAAGCTTTCTTTCCTGAAAATGTAAGCGATGTCGCAAATTTAATACCTATGAATCAGAGATGGCACCGCTGCTGACTACTATTTAACATTTTGATAGCTGGCTGTATCGCTTTTTAGTTCACAAACTCACTGATAGATGGCTTATTTCACAACCCTTGTGTTGTTTGAAAACAGTCTCATACGTGCCAAAGATAGATATAACTCCGTAATAGATGGATACAGTCTAAGGAAAAAACGTGCCTCGAAAATCACGAAAATTTGATTCTCGATTAGATGGCGCCACTAGTTTTGGCCTACTCTCGTATAGAGGGCGTTGACGGTTTCGTTTGTTATTTATAATTTTAATGCATATCAGTGAAAGAACATGGGTCAAAATCATATAAAAATAATTAATGCGAATAAAAACATCATTTATCCATATTTAAATACATTTTAACGTATTTTTATAAATCTTCATTTTTAGTTTTAAAGTATGTCGATAGATGGCAGTGAATTTACAGTGGTTACAAAATTTACTATGACAGTACCGCTCTATCTTATTATATCCTCTTTGATACGTGCACACACGCTTTTTGTATGACATGCGTGTGACAATAGTTATTTACGATACAAGTGAGGAAAAGCGGAAATTAGAAACGAGTGGCGATATAGTACATTATTGTCGAGGCTCGGAAGTAGCTACTTGCTGGCTGAGGATTCGTTTTAAACGGACGACCTTGGGAGTCCGTTTAATTGAATCCGAAGCCAGCAAGTAGTCTTCCAGCCGAGTCATATATAGTGCTTTTCTCAAAAATGGCGCAATAATAACAAGTATAATATAAATATTTTACAGAAGCAACGCTCTTATGTATATATTTTCCCAGAAAAAAGTAAAAATATTTGCTTTGCCGCCTTTTTATGTTTTTTAATTAAAAATAGAAGTGTATTTTTCTGCTGAAAATACGCTAACCTATTAGAGACACCTAAATAGTCGCGGTACCAACATTATAATAATAAGTACTGATCATCTGTTTGGCAGTTTAATGGACCTATGCCTTCATTTGATATGGCCACTTCAACTTTTAAAAAGTTTGGAACTCGACAAATAATGGAATTTGTATGCAACATTGCAGTCCCGAAATCGAGACTGCAATGTTTTTAACTTTTTAATTTTTTGACGGACCATAAACTACGCCCTTCGCGACCTACTTTTTAACCGGCAACGTCGACTTTGCCGTCCATTTTTGAGAAAAATTATTTTTTAGACGACCAACTAATCATATGATATAAAAATTAATAATTTCTATGGTAGGTTTATCTTTTCGAAACTAAAAGTGGAATCTAAAATAGTACATTACAATACAAGTGCGAAAAATAGGAAATCCGCAACGAGTGATAAAGTAAAACACGACCTGCGGTCGTGTGTTAATTTATCGCCACTCGTTTCGAATTTTCTCTTTTCCGCACTTGTATCGTAAATAACTATTACAATGCATGTGCTCGAAAAGTGCGTTTCCTACGGAGCCATATCATGCGGAAAGTACTACTTTTCCGCACTAGTGCTTTTTTTTATTTTTTTTTACAGTACATATGGTGCTACTTTCTCGCACTAGTGCGGAAAAGAACACTTTTCGTGCATATGTCGAAAATTTAAAGGGCCATATGTACTGTAAAACGTTGTAAGATACACGTGCGAATAGGTAATTCGCAACTCGTGTCGATTTAAAACACTCCTTTTAATAATTAAACTTATTTGCCATGATATGTTTTTCTATTTACTCGCACAATGCATAGTAAAACATTGTATGAGACACGTGCGTAAAGATGATTTCCGTGTTACATATCAAATGATAGAGCTCGTTGTGGGAATCTCAAATATATATTTTTTTGTAATTTTAAAATAAATAGTTTAGAAGTTATTTAAGAAAAAAAATACCATGCCCCCCCCTTTATCTCCGAAACTACTGGGTCTAAATTTTGAAAAAAATACACAAAATAGATCACAGGAAAACCTATTAGAAATGTGCAGTCAAGTGTGAGTCGGACTTAATTACTTAGGTTTTGATCCGACCCCTGCGGATTTTTTAAAGACATTTCACTCACGTTTCACATAAAAAATACATTATTAAAAATTGAGTAACTCGACTCGCACTTGGCCAGTTTTTTGATACTGTTTTTGTTTATTTTTCCCATTGACAGATTACATTAAATTTTGTTTCTGAAAAGACCAGTGCCTATTATTAAAGTTCTTTAAAAAGGGGTACATATATCTACAGGGTTGAGTAAAGATGGTATACTCGTTTTCCTTAATCACAACGCATTAGAATAACGATACCCACCTTGATATTATTTTTAAATTACACTTCAAAATGGAGTTATCTTTTATTATTATTGATAAACTTTAACGTGTCTAAATAAAGTCAGTTTAGAATTTTAGATGATTAAATAAGTACACGATAATCAGAAAATTCTAAGGTGAGTATTAATAGCCACTTCTTCTATAAAGCATACCCACTCACCGTTGACGGTAAACAGAAATCTATTTTGTTTGTGTAGTGCAAAGAGGATATAATAAGATAGAGCGGTACTGTCATAGTAAAATTTGTAACCACTGTAAATTCACTGCCATCTATCGACATACTTTAAAACTAAAAATGAAGATTTATAAAAATACGTTAAAATGTATTTAAATATGGATAAATGATGTTTTTATTCGCATTAATTATTTCTATATGATTTTGACCCATGTTCTTTCACTGATATGCATTAAAATTATAAATAACAAACGAAACCGTCAACGCCCTCTATACGAGAGTAGGCCAAAACTAGTGGTGCCATCTGATCGAGAATCAAATTTTCGTGATTTTCGAGGCACGTTTTTTCCTTAGACTGTATCCATCTGTTACGGAGTTATATCTATCTTTGGTGTAGTGTAATATATAATGTAAACAAAGAAATACCGCAGTGTATCGAGGTGGTTGCAGAATTGCGATTTAGGTAGTATTGGGGGGCTGCCGGCAGGCGTGACCGGGGTCCCAAGGAGTGCGCTAGCAGAATGCCTCGTCCCGCACAACCTAATAGTACCCTTACAGTGATACCCACTTTGCGGAAAACTAAGTACAGGTAAAATATTTAAAATAATACCCCACGCCCCGTCTATGCACAGTGCCGACCTATCTATAATGTATGTAATATTTTATATTTGTTTTTTGGAAACATTTTCAAACAGTTGTTTTAATATTATAACAACATATATGAGGTAGCCCTAGTAGACTCTTCTTAGTAACCGATATTTCACTTTGTAGCTGCCAGCAATTGAGGCAAATCGTTATATCTAATGTTTTCCAAATCTGTGTTCGTTTCAGCGCTAATCTCGATCATTGTTTTTTTTTCAAAAAGCGGACTCAAGCAAGCCACAAACTACAATGACGTGGTAGAATGTTCGCGATCCCAGGACGCCTCCCCAAACGGCATATTGTGGGTAACGCCGGTGTGAGTTTAGTGGGTAGGCTCCTTCCCCTCTTTTCTGAATGGAGAGCCTTGATGTTAGAGTCCCACATAGCCCCCATAATGGGCCCACCTCAGGTCAGGGGGACGATTCGTAACAGCATTCCCACAACGTGAAAAAAAAAGTCAGTATGTAAATTCCCTGTCAAGATAAATAAGTATCTCACAACACTGATTTAAACTTTCACGATTTTTACTCATTATTATTTACAACGACGGGACTTAATCGCGTAAAATAGTTTTAAATTTACCTCCGACGTTGATGGTCCTAGAAGATGTTGATGTCAACTTTAGCCAGTCTTCTCCGAGACCACGGGGACAACGCCGTCCTCGAAACGTCGGAGGTAAATTTAAAACTATTTTACGCGATTAAGTCCCGTCGTTGTAAATAATAATAAATAAGTATCTATTTATTACAACGGCAGCTATGTAAGACGCCACTAATGCTAGCAGAACTACTGCAGACATTTCAAGAACGTTACTTGAAGCCACTGTGGGATGTGCCGCGATTTTAAACTTGGCGTACGCGAGGTCTCCGCATAATGACTTCTGAGAAAATTCGAAACTCGCCTTTCAAGTAAAGTTTAAATTTACAACTCGTGCAAAAAAAGGACTTCAATTCTCTAAAGATTAGTATAGTAACGGCACCAGTCATGGGACTTGTAAGAGGAAATTTGGAGTATTTGTGATATTTCCCTAAAACATGTAAAATGTTACCACCTTGCGTGTTAGAAGTTGAATGTCCTATCCGTCTTTTATGTTTCAGGCGTGTTGTATCAAAAATTCAGCTATTAGTTTCCACATAATTAACAAATTAAAACTATGTGTTTTTTCTCCAGTCATGGTCGGCAAAGCTCCAGTAATGGTACCCCAGTAATGGGCGTGGATCCAGTAATGGGGCCCCTATAATGGGCATCCCTATGAGTATAAAATATTGGAATAGGAAATAAGATTTGGCAAATTCAGCTTCCAAAATTTGACCCACACTAATAGACCGGGAGCCAGGAACAGATTTCCATGACCAATCGCCTCCCGGGCGAAAACTCGTATCCACTCGTATGTATGTCGTGTGTATGTATATTTTGTCTCGATTAATTTTAGGAACAATTATGATCATGGTTGTTTTATAGGTTTTAGGGACAGGATTTCGAAAATGATGACCATCTTGGAATCCAAGATGGCGGACATGCAATATGTCATAAAAGTCATGGATGTCGTTTTATGGGTTTTAGCGAGTGCTAGTTTCGAAAATGATGACCATTTTAGAAACCAAGATGGCGGACATGCACTATGTCATAAAAGTCGTCATGGATGTCGTTTTATAGGTTTAAGGGAGTGCAGATTTCGAAAATGATGACCATTTTGGAATCCAAGATGGCGGACATGCACTATGTCATAAAAGTCGTCATGGATGTCGTTTTATAGGTTTAAGGGAGTGCAGAGTTCAAAAATTATGACCATTTTGGAATCCAAGATGGCGGACATGCACTATGTCATAAAAGTCGTCATGGATGTCGTTTTATGGGTTTTAGAGAGTGCTAGTTTCGAAAATGATGACCATTTTGGAATCCAAGATGGCGGACATGCACTATGTCATAAAAGTCGTCATGGATATCGTTTTATGGGTTTTAGCGAGTGCTAGTTTCGAAAATGATGACCATTTTGGAGTCCAAGATGGCGGACATGCACTATGTCATAAAAGTCGTCATGGATGTCGTTTTATAGGTTTAAGGGAGTGCAGATTTCAAAAATTATGACCATTTTGGAATCCAAGATGGCGGACATGCACTATGTCATAAAATTCGTCATGGATGTCGTTATATAGGTTTTAGGGAAAGCAACAAGCGGCCAGTACTGTAAAGGGGATACGCCTATTGGGGAAGATGTGGTAGATATTTAAACATAGAGGATTGATCTTCAATGTATTTTTTTTTTTCTCACAGGTTAGCTAATTGACAAATCATCTATACAGAATGAGTGCCTCTTCAGAAATGGCGATCACGCACCCCCGTTCCATTTGACAGGGCGATACGATTCTAAATTCAAAACGTGGCTGTCGCCAGTTACTGATAAAAAAGGCTGTAAAGGTTACAAAACCTTTACAGTACCTATCAAAAGAAGCTATGTATATGTAAAAAACGGATTAAGCAATATCAGACCAATTTGTCGCGGGGCCCTCTATGACATTTGGTCGAGCACCGTTCACCCATCTCGCACCGTTAAGAAGTTGCTATACAAAATTAGTGGCAACTTTTTCCATCTTGGATTTTTTCCAAATTAAATTTTTTATAGCAATCCATGGGACCCCGAGTTTTCGTGACCAACATTTAGCGCGCTAGGACAAACTTGAAAATCAGGCGCCATTTAGAATCAGCCATTTTGAAATAAAAATGGCGGCGTCAGAAACTGCCAGAAACAGAAACTATGACATTTGGTCGAGCAAGCCCCACCTAATTTTGACCGTATGGCTGGGCCGTCGTAAATTTGCCATCTTAGATTCCAAAATGGTCATTGTAATGTTCTGTATTAACCACAGTAAATCATACGATGTAATGTATTTCCAACGGCTCGTCAACCCAAACATCACGTGATACGACTGCTCTGCTCGCGGTCTATCATCGACTAACACCTAACTGTCAGTGACGTCACTATGACGTAAGCGCTCGAGACGCCAATACACTAGTCATCTTTTTCGAAATCGACACTCCCCAAAAACCCATAAAACGACATCCATGACGACTTTTATGACATAGTGCATGTCCTACATCTTGGATTCCAAAATGATCATCATTTTCGAAACTAGCACTCCCTTAAACCTATAAAACGACATCCATGACGACTTTTATGACATAGTGCATGTCCGCCATTTTGGATTCCAAAATGGTCATATTTTTTGAAATCTGCACACCTTTAAACCTATAAAACGACATCCATGACGACTTTTTTGACATAGTGCATGTCTGCCATCTTGAATTCCAAAATGGTCATAATTTTTGAAATCTGCACTCCCTTAAACCTATAAAACGACATCCATGACGACTTTTATGACATAGTGCATGTCCGCCATCTTGGATTCCAAAATGGTCATCATTTTCGAAATCTGCACTCCCTTAAACCTATAAAACGACATCCATGACGACTTTTATGACATAGTGCATGTCCGCCATCTTGGATTCCAAAATGGTCATCATTTTCGAAATCTGCACTCCCTTAAACCTATAAAACGACATCCATGACAAATTTTATGACATAGTGCATGTCCGCCATCTTGGATTCCAAAATGGTCATCATTTTCGAAACTAGCACTCCCTAAAACCCATAAAATGACATCCATGACGACTTTTATGACAAAGTGCATGTCCGCCATCTTGGATTCCAAAATGGTCATCATTTTCGAAATCTGCACTCCCTTAAACCTATAAAACGACATCCATGACGACTTTCTGACATAGTGCATGTCCGCCATCTTGGATTCCAAAATGGTCATCATTTTCGAAATCTGCACTCCCTTAAACCTATAAAACGACATCCATGACGAATTTTATGACATAGTGCATGTCCGCCATCTTGGATTCCAAAATGGTCATCATTTTCGAAACTAGCACTCCCTAAAACCCATAAAATGACATCCATGACGACTTTTATGACATAGTGCATGTCCGCCATCTTGGATTCCAAAATGGTCATCATTTTCGAAATCTGCACTCCCTTAAACCTATAAAACGACATCCATGACGAATTTTATGACATAGTGCATGTCCGCCATCTGGGATTCCAAAATGGTCATTATTTTCAAAACTAGCACTCCCTTAAACCTATAAAACGACATCCATGACAACATTTATGACATAGTGCATGTCCGCCATCTTGGATTCCAAAATGGTCATCATTTTCGAAACTAGCACTCCTACTATACGAGTTTTCGCCCAAGAGGCGATGACTGACGAAATTTGCGTCTGGCTCGCGGTCTATAACTAAGAGGGCAAGTTAATAAAAGTTTGTAAAAACGATATTAATTTTATCTGAAGTCCGAGCATACCTCCTGACAAATTTCAATACTACATTTTATTGTTTAAACATGAAATGACGGCGTGGGAAGCATCATTATGTAAATTGTCCCATCACAGGAGGCATGTAGTTTTACAGCTCCTATAATGGGATTGGGCAAAATACTACTATTTTTTTACATTTCTGGAGTCAGAAAATAGTGTGATGTTATACCTTATCTCATGGTGAATGCAATTAACAAAACACATTCTAGTTTACACCAACTAATAATTAATTAAAATTAAATATGTGAACTCACCTTTCTTAGCAAAGTTGTTAAGAATTCTTACTGGTTATTTTTTTCAGTGACACGACAACTTTTGGGTTGGCGCCAATTTCTTAAATAATAACCGAATTTTATAAAAAGTCAAACTTAAGCAGCTCTGTGACTCTTGTTTATGGTCAAATATTACCAGTGTTTATAAACTAGTTTAAGATACTTATTTTACAAGATTTGTAGTTTTATGACCCATCACCGGTTCCACGCCCATTACCGGGTCCACTACTATAAAGGTGCGAAGTTTTTAATCGACTTTAAATTTTATGAGCCAGTATATTCGTATATATGTAGTCTTGGTTACAAAATCATTTACTTTAAAAGACACTGCACCTACTTAATCTTTCTGGTTTAACACATCGGTTGACTGGTAGAGAATGCCTTAAGGCATTAAGTCCGCCTTTTGTACCTTCATGTATTGTGCAATAAAAATTAAATAAATAAATAATGCTTTGAAAAAATTAAGGCCCAACGAAGCTTCGTCTACATGGACGGGTAATGTTCAGTGAGCCGATACTACGTATCATCATATACCTACTCGTATTATATTATGTCCTCTGTCCTGTCTGTCCTCTGTAAGTAAATTAATTTAATTAATTATGTTACGGGTAATGTTAGAAGTTTGATTAAACTTTAGTTTACCCAGGTATAAACTTAAGTTTTCCCGTGTATTACCCAAGCCTTTCGGGTAAAGCCCGTAAATTAAATCAACTTTTACACCATTACCCAGCCAGTGTTGGGTTGACCCAGTTATTTTTTTTTTAATTTTCGGACTTTACCCAAAAGGCTGGTAATACTAGTTATACCCGGGTCAACTTAAGTTTTATCAACCTTCTTACATTACCCGTAACATTTATACTACTACTACTTACAACCAAAGAGGATATAATAAGATAGAGCGGTACTGTCATAGTAAATTTTGTAACCACTGTAAATTCACTGCCATCTATCGACATACTTTAAAACTAAAAAAGAAGATTTATAAAAATACGTTAAAATGTATTTAAATATCGATAAATGATTTTTTATTTGCATTAATTATTTTTATATGATTTTGACCCATGTTCTTTCAGTGATATGCGTTAAAATTATAAATAACAAACGAAACCGTCAACGCCCTCTATACGAGAGTAGGCCAAAACTAGTGGTGCCATCTGATCGAGAATCAAATTTTCGTGATTTTCGAGGCACGTTTTTTTTCTTAGACTGTATCCATCTATTACAGAGTTATATCTATCTTTGTTACAACTGTTAAAGGAAATTAATTGTGATTAATCTTTCGACGTTTTACCAAATTATTTTACAATTTAATAGCTGGATTGCTTTTTTGCGGCTGACCAGTTTTAGATATGGATTAAAAAAGTATTACAGATCACAGCTATGATCTTCTTTATTATTAGGAGATTGTTAACCGAGGGTTGAAAGGCACCCATTTCTGTCGAGGTACGTAGGTATTTTCTGCGCTAGAACGCAGTGAGAGCGCCAATAGTTCGAGACGGAAATGGTGCCTTTCACCCGAGTTAAACACTACTTTTCATATCGAACGCGAGGAAACCAAACAAGACAAGGCAATTTTGCATTATTAGTAATTAAAGTACCCAATAGACCTACGGCCATGATTTTTTTCCTAAGGACTTACTTGGAAGCGGAGACTTTTCATGTGTTTAAAAAATATATTTTTGGTGTATTCCTCTTGGTTCCCGCCTTATGAAATCGAGTAAATACAATTCAACAAAAAAAAATCAAGAATAATTTATTTTAACAATTTACTAACATAATTTTTGATAAAACCGGCCAAGTGCGAGTCGGACTCACACACCAAGGGTTCCGTACCATTAACTATAAAAACGGTCACCCATCCAAGTACTGACCCCGCCCGACGTTGCTTAACTTCGGTCAAAAATCACGTTTGTTGTATGGGAGCCCCACTTAAATCTCTATTTTATTCTGTTCTTAGTATACCGAAATACATCATCTGTGAAAATTTCAGCTGTCTAGCTATCACAGATCACGAGATACAGCCTGGTGACAGACAGACAGACGGACAGACGGACAGACTGACGGACAGAGGAGTCTTAGTAATAGGGTCCCGTTTTTACCCTTTAGGTACGGAACCCTAAAAACGATTCAATGCGGGATTAGTAAAATTAGAACAATTATCAATTGTTCCAGGCGGGGAAATTAAAACACTGTTTTCCAATTTTGTTTCCACCCAGCTGCTCGTGGGACGGGGGCGCAGAGGAGTACGCCACTTTTCTGCACTAGAGCAGAAACGTATCACTTTCTGCACACTTTTTAGAACAACAACGACCCACTTTCAGAGCATGAGATATAAAAAAAATATTTCTTGCGTGTGTTTCGGACACTGCGCAAACGACTAGTTATTTCATGCAATCAGCAAGTGTGCATTATCAATGAAATAAATCTAAATAAAACATGTGTGTATATTTTGAACAAAGCTCGAGGCGTGAATGGAATCGATTCCGTTCCAAGTTACACATACCGATGATATTATTATACGAACGTCGACTAGTGCTGCGCTTCCAATAGTTCCAATCGACTTGTCATTGTCGACATATATGTATATTATTTTGAATTAACAGATGACCCAGAATTTAATTATTGTAATTTTATAACCAAACTGATATGGTTAAGTGTAAGACTGTATGCAATAGGGACGTATAAGATTCTAAGTTATTTACGGCCCGACCACGTATAATGGCTGCAACAGCCTTAGCCTATCAGGAGTATGATCTATGCAG
Source organism: Cydia strobilella (assembly GCF_947568885.1). Classification (NCBI taxonomy): domain Eukaryota; kingdom Metazoa; phylum Arthropoda; class Insecta; order Lepidoptera; family Tortricidae; genus Cydia; species Cydia strobilella. Next base: position 10,625,260 of record NC_086068.1, on the reverse strand, counting down.
TCAATGAGAGATGCGATGACCGACGAAATTTGCGTCTGGCACGCGGACTACATTGTTTCCATACTCTCGCGGGTTTTAAAGGTTAACGTAAGATAACCGAGAACCCCTACGGATTTTTATCAAGACCTTCTACTTTTTTAGAAGTCGATAAAATTGTAGACGCGAACAATAAACAAAACGACCAAGGCCCCGCGCGCCGCGCTTCTTATGAAGTTGATTTCGATCTCACTGGCATCCATTTAATCTACAAAAAGGAGTGCTGGAGTAGGAAAAAACCTTTAAAATCACTTCACTAGTTCTACTATACAATTGATTTATAGTAATGATCTTTGGATCCATGTGGGAGAGCGATTATTATAAGAAGGATCCTATTTTCAGTGTCGATAACACCCATCCTATTCATAGCTATGCTCGGTTGCGTTTATTTTAGATCTTACGAATATTTTGGTCTTTATAAAGGGTACAATAATATTTGGTAGCTTATATCATGATAATAATTGGACCTGACCATTCACACCCCCCGCCTTGAAACGATCGAAGGGTTGTTTACATTATCGCTTAGCTCGGGGTAAACTGTAATACCCTTTAGTTACTTTCAGATTTAAATAATAAGCATATAATTTGAATATAACATGCAGTCCCTATAAATACACTTCGAATATAATGCCAATACGATATAATGATTTATCGAAACCCGCTGTGATAACGATACAGAATGATCTTCATAATTGTTTATTTTCCGTATCGTAAAGGATATCTTGGTTTCTCTCATTTATGCTACTTAAATAAACACGGAGTATTTAGTTGGTATACCTAGGTATAACAGTATAAAATAAATTACATATTTAAATATCCTTAAATGTTTACTCCGAAGAATACGTCCATTATTTATTACTCTAGTCATATTACATAGGTACCACAATAGGTAAATATTTACTGATATTTAATAAGTGGGCTAAGATTTCAAAACGATTTAATTTTGTTATTTACAAGGTATTCTGTATGCCTGCTTAGCTGTCTTAATAAAAGTTAGATATTAAGCCTAATTTTCCAATTTTACCGTTGAAATCATAAGTCGTTTTAAAAACGAAGGATTTCAGGTAATATAAACTGTCTAAAATAGAACACTAGGTTTCAATGTACAAGGTAATATGTAAGTATCATTTGACGGATATATAAATGTAGTAAGTATTTAGTCAAACCTGGGGTGTTGTCCGACGTTCAGTCTTCCTGGGAGGAGGGGGGAGCAGCTCTAAGTGCGTCGGCCTGGTGTTATCCTTGTCCTCCGGCACCACTTCGACCACCACCTTCGATGTAGAGGCCCCGCTAGCCTCTGAAGCACCGCAATCGGAAACCGCTTCTGTTGATGCATATCTTACGGTAAAAATGCTGAAAAGAGCCTAAAGATGGACGTATGGATAGCAACAATAGTACATAAACAATAGTACATAATGCAGGCCAATTCGAACGTATACTGACATCAGAATGATATCTCTATCGTCTCGCTCGCGCCAACACATGTACGGACAAGTACGAGCGAAATGAGACACTAGGTGTGTGTTCAATTGTCACGATAATTTTAACACTTAAATGAGACGTCTCATTAAATGAGACACGATAACTGAATGACATATAAATGTCATTCTGATGCCAGTGTATGCTCCGAATTGGCCTAATGGACAAATTTTGCTAACTTTTAAATCAGGAACATGGCTTTACTTTCAATAAACCGTGCTGCAGTGATTAAAATTTTAAATACATAATATATAGTTGGTCAAGCAAATCTTGTCAGTAGAAAAAGGCGCGAAATTCAAATTTTCTATGGGTCGATAACTCTTCGCGCCTACATCTTTTAAATTTGCCGCCTTTTTTCTACTGACAAGATTTGCTTGACCAGCTATAGTTCGTGTATCGCCTTATTTTATATTAAAGGTGTATAGACAGATCCAAAACTGATTTTAAAAGTAAGAATGATCATTACATTTAAAGATACCTAAGATAATTATATAGGTGATTAAAAAGAACAATGTGTTATTAATATGCATAACAATTGTAATTATATCATTTAATTAACTTTAGGTAACGTATAACGGCAACAACATTAAACACCTCTATAACATCCGGCCGTTTCTTTTACGAAATCGCTGGAAATTCAGTACAAAGACTCGAGGCAGTTTAGGGATTGTTTTAGTCTATAAAAGCCGGAGAGGTTAACTGTTGCTTACGCTGACGGTGGCGACGGAAAATATTATGGTTCCGTAGTGACCAAACAACGCTCCACACGCGACACTCGAGGCCACTGCTGCTTAAGACGAAAGTGGAGGACCCGCACGAAATCGCCCTTTCATATAAACGTAGTCCTCATTCTCCTCTCTGGATATTAGCATTATTGAAAACATTTTGACACAATTTGTTGTATATCAACAACAGCTATGCCCCTACGTTTTTTTTTTAAATTATTATAAGAGTTAGGAGCATTTAAAAATTTGCATGAAATCTATTCTTCGCTCCTAATTTATACCATAATTAACCAAAAAAATCGAAATAAAGTCAAACGTAGGGGCATAGCTATGGTTAATATAAATCAAATTATGTACAAATATTTTCCATAATGTTAATATCCAGAGAGGAAAATGGGGACTACGTTTGTATGGAGAAACGGCCGTCCCCTTTCCTCTTAATTCTCAAAACATTATATGTGGACTACTATATTGTCTCTAGAATATCTTGACCTCGAGATCCTTACAACAACACGTAACAGTATAAGCCTATTCTGGTTAACCTATGCCGATGTGTATGGTAGGCCTTGTGAAAAGCCCTGAGTGGCCGAGTTACCTAACCTCATGTCATGTACTTAGGTATACGATGACTAGCTTTCCGCTGCTGGACGTCATACGATGCCCTTTACATTACTGGATATCGACCCGTCACCGCTAACTACCGGTCAGGTTTATCAGTCTTAGTGAATTATTCTAGAAACTGGAATATGTTCTCAATACCAAATGGCAATAAGTACAATGAAATAATATATATTATTAAATTTAAAGTACTTAACCGCGTTCAAAGGCATTTTCGATTACATACTACGGCTTAAATACAGTCAGTCCGGTTATCAAAGTATATGGCGTGAGTTGCAATATTTCGTGGTGTTTACAATTCACACATCCCGTCCCACCATTTAGTATTTGGTTACGGTGGAAAAAATATACACTAACAAATTATTATGATAACATTAATTACTCGTAGTCGATGTCAAATACGATATCGGTAACGATACGAAGTTTAACGTCTCCCTATCATAAAATAGGCATAGATCATAAAATTATGACGTTCGTCGAAACAGCTGTTACTCGTTACGTCGGATATCATAAAACGATACATAAAAACTAATTATAAGTCGCTCAAATTAAACTGGAGAAAATAAAAAAGTCGCTCGTAGGCAACGGTTGAAAAGGTGGATGTAAAATAGTGTTTTAACAAATTAACGACCTTCAATTAAATTTAATCCAGCACCGACACGTGCACAGTTGGCACAGAACACCTGTAAGTTTATGTCGCTGCGCTCAATATAATGAGTCGGTGGTTATGGTCGTCCGGTGTGAAATAACGTCGAGACGGCTTCATCCGAGCGAGAGTCCACAACGCAGGCACCGCATCGTTAGTTACCTCCCGCGTCACTGCCCGGCCCCGTCGCAATCCGTCGCACTAACGACGTACCGTTTATTATCGGAAATTGATATTGCAGCCGCCATTACTCAGCAAGTCCTTGTTCCGGGTTCAAATGCAGAACCGGCAGAATATTTTTATGGCATCATCATTGACAATTGCGGTATTGTTTGATCCAGAAGAGCTAGCGCTAATATATTACTTGATTTTTTCCTCTAGCTCTTATGGAACGTCTTGCTTTTGGTACTTTACAATGGTTATAAATGCATGCAGTAATGTGAAATATACATTTCGCTGGGCAATTAAGTCGGACATTCGCTTTGGGCGCGTTTGCTGTCGTCAACAGAACACAGTGATAAGAAGATTAGCAATCAGCGGGCGCGTGCGGCGCTGCCGGCATCGTCTGACAACACTGTAATTGGATTGTCCAGTGTCCACTCAGTGCCCTCATCTGGTTTACTTTAATCTCGCATTGCAGTTAGATTATAACACGCAAAATTATGTGATAATCTGTTTAAATTATGCTAATATTCACACTATTATGGTATATTCTTTACACTAGACGCCGCCCCAGGTCATAAATAAGCAATTTTCTTCTGGAAGAATATAGCTGTTCTAGGGAACGAGATGACGAAAGTTTGTTTTACACGCCATAGACGGGTAAAAAGACTGCTCAACTTAAACAACTATATGGATACAAGACATCAGCGATATTCTTTACTTTACCGCTTTCGGTTAATAAAGTACTTTTATTCTGGCATACCAATATACAGCAAGGCGTATATAGGGATTGTTTTGCTAACGATGAGAACTCTTTTGTGAGTAAGTAACTGAATGGGCAACAATTCCTGTTACTCAGTGAAGGACTGGCACATTGTTGTTATGAAATGTTACAAAGCTCTATTACAGAGTTCCTTTGCTTTTCACAGTAAGGATGTTTTTCTTGTATTTGCTTTTGTAGGAGCATAGGTACCTTTAGTAGGCAGTTGGTCGCTGGCGCGGTCGGAGTAGGCGAGATCATCGGCGGCTGAAGACGTGGAGGCAGCCGCCTGCTCGGGGGTGTTGATCTGCATTTTGTGGCACACCTCGAACGCCTGCCCCACGGTACGCACGATCCGCATAGCTTGACTCTGAAATACACATAATTACCACTTCACTTATTTTACGTTAGATTCCTTAGTAATTTATTGCTTTCGCGAACAATAATTTGATATTTCTCGTTTTGTAGCGAGAGATATTAAACATTCATGGAAACTGTGCCACGGAAAATGACATGTGCTTCATATTTCATATAGGTACACACCCGCTCATTAAAAATAAATTGACTGGGACCTGGGACGCAACCCAAAATTGAGTTGACAGGTGATGCTATATTTATCCACCACGCTGACAATTGACACCCGACACTGACAATTTCCAGTACATTTCTCATATCGATTTCGTTTGATAAGTAACGACCTAACGACGGTACAGTCAAGGTAATAAATATATATACATTCCCAAAGTTTCAAAAATATGTGTACGCTCTTACACCTTAGACAATAAAGTCGTGTTCACATATTTTTGAGCCATTTGTCTAGATCGATATTTTTGCCTTCGATTGTACCTAGCGATATTTACTTGTTACACCGGCAATGTACAACGAATTGTCTCCTTGCCATTGTCAGGTGACAATTATTGTCACCGTGGTGAAACAAGGGACCTCACCTCATATTATTTTGAGAGACAAAATCACTGTCGTCCACCATTACTGCCGCTTCTCATTCGAGTTCCCAAACCTTTTATAAAAAGTCGCCTCCCACGTACGCCAAGTCATTCGATACAATACATTAGCAGTAGAAAATGCCTAAAAGTGTAGGTATACTTACCTATCCTTGCTATAGTAAGAAGACACGTCTCGTACCGGATGAGCTTACAATATTTAGAATAAAAGGGGTACGAATGCGTAGGCTATGTTACGATATATTATATATAATGTAAAGGGGAAATAAATGAGATGTCGTGGTAGACGTGGGAGATGACATGTGTTTAAATATGTTCCTCTCATTCATTCGGGTTAACAGATGGAAAGAGATTATCGTGGTTGAATACTTTTGTACAAGCTCAAACAGTTTTTAATTACGTATTTGGATATCCGACTTTGAAACGAGTTTCATATATTGAATCGTTTTACGTAATAAGCGTGAAATAATACGTAAATTAATTTATCCCATCGCCTCAGTGAAATCAAACAAAAAAATTCAAAATCGCTCTCCTTCTTGATGCGACTGATAATAGTACATTATGATACAAGTGTGCTACGTTGGTCATTACACACGCGGCGATATTGTGCGCGCGAGCTGTAAGCGAGCGCGCAATAAGAAAGGCGATGTGGGTAATGACCAATGCACACGCGTTTCATACGACGTTTTACAACACACTTGCGAGGAAAAAACAAAACTTATAAATTAGATTTAGTTTTTTGTCAAAACAGTAAAAGTACAATTTTCTAAATGGTGGCTTACAGTTTTAACATCGAATAATTGCACCAAAGCATGCTGGGCTTGTAGGCACTTATTCGCTAGTTCATTGAAGTAAGCTACCAACACGTGATCAGTATAAAAGTTTCATATGGCGCCAATAATTTTTCACCCGATTTTGATGGTAAAAGGCTATCGTTCTCGGCTCGCTCGTATTACAGCGTCAATTTTATGTGTTCTTCATTTTCAATGCTTAAATATTTTCGTCAATATATAAACTCAAAACATGCAAACTATTCAAATTTTATGACAAATACCGAAAATGGCTAGCTGGCGGGTATTTTTTTTACGCACGATTCCAATGCGCGTGCAAGGCAAAGGCGCGAACGAAATCGACAAACAGCCAATTGAATAAAAGTAAAAAAGCTAATATTTTCATATTTCTAACCGACGGATGGAGATCAAATCGATAAAATATTATGTTTATTCATTAATGTCATTTACGAGATAATTCAATCTATAAATTATTTGGTGAGATAAAACCTCTTTGAACTAACATTTGAAACCTAACCGTTGGTTAAAAAAAATGTATCACTCGACCAAATTAAGAAGGCTCCGTTTCCATCATAGACATAGTATATACTATACAAGTAGTTATAGACATCCGAGCGACCAGGGGTAAGAGAAAGACATATTCATGTATTGACAGTTTCATGTATGGCAGCATAATCCTTTTTCTCTTTCACTCTTATAAATTTCGGTATTTCGCCATCGCCTCCTTGATATGATGCCATAACCCCACCATGAAAAAATGCTCGGTCGGTGATAAAGACAAAGCATGACACTATTTTCTCTTTCCTCTTATAGGAATCGCAAAAAGACTATCTTTCTCTATATCAAAGAGTGTCAGGCCCTTAGTTCCCATGTATACATATTATCTCTATATTATTAGCAATCAGTTACCTTCTTAACTCAGTCGGATAATAAAATGAAAAAGTACGAGTGTTATAATATACTGAAGAACAAGCGTGTTTAATACCCATATTTTTTTATAATAATCGTTGCAAGAAATAATAAGATGTATTTCCTGAAAGTTTAATCATCGCCTGCGTCGCATCGAAATACGAAATCCCAGTAGTAAGGCATTATTACAACACAAAATGAACTCGAAGGGCTTTAATTTGTTTTTATTGTATTAATCCATATATTTATTTAATTATTTATACAATATTTTAATCATTATTAACGCATAAGACTCTTTTGGTGTAAAAATGCGTCTAGTATGAGAACTGTGAGAATTGGTACGAATAATAAATGAATCAATCAATCGTTTATTAAACAATTGATTGGGAGTGTAAGGTGTGTGTAACTAGAAAATCTTAAATATTGTTAAATAAGCCCCAATGATTATAAGTTCATTAGATAATAGCTCTAATGCATCAGCATCAGCCACGCAAAAGTTTACCCATAAAACCAAAAATATTTTAAATGTTACGGACGTGAAAGTGAGTATGATATTATTTTGATCAATTACTAATTTATGAAAATTAACATTGTAAAAAAAACTGGGGCTTTTGGTCCCATAACTCAAAGGAAAAAACAGAACCATTATAGGATCACTGGTGCGTCTGTCACAGCCTATTTTAACCGAAACTATTGGATAACTTAGGTTGAAATTTGGTACACACAGCGATTTATAAGGTACACATTATCTAAATCTGTGACCCATAGACGGACATGGAACGTACGTAAATGAAAATTTGAGAGTATATTAGTTTTGTCATTGTTCCTAAATGAATTATTTAATTGTTATCACTTAATAAAATGCTGATTAGAAATGTAGTGCGAGAGTACATTTTGGTTGTTCAGTAAAATGGTTCATTAATTTTATGTATTGTTCTAAAATTCAAATTTGTTAAAAGTGTGTTCAGTTCAATAAATCAGGCAGATGCGCTGGCAACATTAGTCAGTCAGTATTTATTTAATACTACTAAATATTTGGTTTTACTTCAAAGTAAATAAACAAACATTATAGGAAATAAAACTATGAAAACGGATTATATCGCGTATATTGAATTTATAATACTTCCCTTATGGGTACGTTTATGAGTAACTATCGCGATAACCCAAGACAATAATAAATATTATAGGACCATCTTATACAAATCGAAATAGTCCCACAGGAACCTCAATAGGCTCAATAGGGCTTATGTTGTAGGTAGGGACTTTATATATTAAAATAATGTACCTACTAGGAACGTATCTATTTTAAAAGAAATCTCGTTCACTATTTAACCTGGTGACTCATTATTCTTGTCATCTAAGTATTTTACGAAATATTCTAACAGATCAGCGCGAAAGCTAAAGAGACAAAACATTTTGCACGAAAAGTCGTATCTATTCTATTCGAACCGCGTTTTACGAGTATAATTGAAATGGAGATAATCGTTTCGAAATTTTCCATTTCATTTTCACAAAGCTTTACTGGCGCGGATTGGGGTTCTTCTAACAAATAAATGGAGCATTTTTTATGAAAAGTTATTTACTCTTTGTGGCCGATTTTTTTAAATACCCATACCTGCACTTCGTCTGCGTAGAATAATGATTTTCTTTAAAAAAAAACTATATTCTGTCCTTCCCTGGGACTCAAAGAGGTAACAGACAGATATACTGACAAAAACATTTTTTATGCATTTATAATTGTGGAGTCTTTTCAAAAGCGCTTATTTCTTTATGGACACCATACAAAAATAAGCCTTTTGAGACACTCCTCAATTTAGTAAGGATTGGACATTAATTCATTATGAACAAGAAACTTCTGTTTTAAATAAATATATTTACACGAGTTGACAAATATGTATGCAGTTGATTAAAATATTAATAAACTTTACCTACATTAGCAGTACATAGTAACGAAAGATTCGAATGCTTTGATGATAATTAATGCGATCACTTTAGTGCGGTCATATCCTTGACCTGTTTCCCCACAGTTATTTGGTATTGGTTCATTGCTCTTTTATTTCAATGTTTTAAATAGTCGCAAATAATTTAAATATTAATAGATACGACGTGGCTGAATGGTATCCACCTGTTTTATTGAAACTGCGCATTACGATAGAAAATATTACCTATGGATGTATTAAGCCTAAAACTGACCTTTTTCAAACAATTAGAGACGTAGAAAGCAGTATTATAATGAACCCCTTTATTTATATGTAGAAAAGTAGTACCTATTTAGCGCCATCACTCACATGAAGATGTTTTATATACCAATGTTTGCCATTTAGATACTTTAGTAAGTAGAATAAGTAGAATAACATAAAACTTAACCTTGATACACGCCATAACCCTCTTTAACTTTAATTATCTAACATGAAATATTTCCTGAAGACACGCACGCATACGCAGTTTTTAAAATTATTTGTAATGCATTTTAGTACTTCCTACATACATAACAGCACAAGAAAAACAAAGGTGAACTGATTACAAATTTGGCTATACATAATAATATAATACCTTTTCATACCCACTCGTAAAGACTTGAGTTCATAAAATATAGCTTCAATAATGACTAAAGTAATTCTACTTATTTAAAGCGTTTCTACTAAAATATAAATAGAAATACTGATTTAATCCGCTCTGATTGGGAATGTTGTAAGCAGCTTACTCTCCTAAGAAACATAACGGATACAATAACAGTTGTTAAATAATAAAATACGTCTTGGACGTTAATTAGTCGCAACGTAAATAAATAGGGAAAGAGTTGTGGATAGGACATTCATAAAGGTCGTAAAACTGTGTGCCTGGTCGTCTGTATTATATAGTCCCGCCCGTCAGCTAGTCAAGCGCCCAGGCGAACTCGCCGTCGTTTAGACGTCCGACGTTAGCGCCACTTGCACCATCCCACTAACCCGGGGTTAACCGGTTAAACCTGGAGTTACCATGGTTACCAGTACAATATGGCAATTTAACCGGTTAACCCTGGGTTAGTGGGATGGTGCAAGTGGCCCTTAGAATCCGAATTCGATATCCCTTACAACTATTTATTCATAATCGGAAAGTAACTTATAGCGGCCAGTATAAACACTCGAGAGGCCGAGCTTGGCAAGTGGCAGGAATAAAACCTCTAAAGTCCCGTGGCCGTGAGCAACACCTATTAGTGAATAACCGTACCTACATTCGTTCCTCTCACTTCGCTTTTGCTTTACAATACGATAAATTATCATGAAAAATCTATGCAAACAACATGGTGTTATCTCTGTCGCAGGCAAATTGTAAGAATCCGCCGTTTGTAAAATTGCCGAAGACAAATTGTTAAAGTCGGCATTTTGTAAAATACCTTATGACATTAACAGCGCCGTTTGCAATTTGCCGCGGCGGTCGAATTAGTTCTTTAATTTACCACGCGTGGCGCTGCTCATCAAAACTATGAAAAACAATGGGGTGTCCATCAAATCTTGAGTTCGTCGGACTTATTAGGGGCGCATGGGACGGGGGAGGCTTTTGGATCTGGGTGGCAAAAGCTAGTAGATAATATTCCCATGTGTAAATTAGATGTCCTGTTATTTCATTTTAAGAACGTGTATTACATGTCTCATTCGTCGTGATTACGGATTTTACCATTCTGCAATCGATTCGGCTCGTTTGCAGTGAAGAAATAGTTCCATAAATAATTTTAAATTAAATTCTAGTATTGACCACTGCTCAGCATAACTGCCCGACACTATCCCTGAGGATCGCACCAACGCGCGCTCATTGGGAATTTACGAGTGTGTAATATGATAGAAGCCAGTAATGTAATGGGAATAGGAGTCCGACCTGGGATCGCTAGCCGCGGGCCACGTCCTTGGCTGGCGGCCAGAGATCAGCGAGATACGCTGCCTCCTCGCGCATGCATTTCTACAAAACGGCACTTATCACGACTTCGGAAAGACCCTACACGTAGTACCTATGAAACAGGAATAAACCTCTTTGATCTATTTATTCGTCGTAGGCGTTTTTTCCGTTGAATAAATACTCAATGATACGAGTATACTGTTGTGGGTATGGAACCGTACGTCATGAAATTTATTATACATGTAAGTAGTTTTTACCTACAAACAAAAATAAATAGATGAGAAGGAATAGAAATCAGTCGTAAAGTGAATGTAAACCTCCGTCGCTAGAATATTTTATTATTCACTGCCGGTGAATAATAAAATATTCCACATTAAATGCACTCCAATGAATGAAGGTTTATTGAAACTTTGAATGTTTGGTTATTGGGTTGTTTAGTTGTTTAGAAGTTTTTTCCTCCATAACGGACATAACTCCATATTCCATAAGAGACATAACGCTAGTTTACAAATGGCATGGACCCATTGTATGAGGGCTGATCCGAAAGTTGTTAGCTGCTCCGGCTCTACTCATGCGATCACAATATTATTTATACCATTGTGAGGGATATTTCAATGTTAATTATGCATATGTTTTTTTTAATTAATGCGAACATTTTTTTCATTATATATTTTTAACTGAAATTTATGGAGTTACGAACTCCTTAGAAAAAACGGCAATTTTAGGCACAATTAAATTAATTTCGTATTGAAATCTTTGAAAATCGAACTTAAATTTACCCGGGACTAATTATTCTGTTCCTTCTGCTATTTCTAATGTATAAATCGATAAATAATGTTTATGTATATATTTTTTTATATGTAAAAAACGGTCGAGATTCGTAATTAACAGCACCTAAAAAACTAATTGTTTTTTTTTAAATAATACTGTTTATAAAATGACTCACAATTACTGATTTTCATGACTGATGGTTAGGCTTCGACGCGACGAAGTAAAACAAAATAAAAAATAAGCTAATCGTTTTCTAAAAATGTATTTACACCACTTCAATAAGTACTGAAAGAAACCTCACAATTGTATAAATAATATTGTGATCGCATGAGTAGAGCCGGAGCAGCTTACAACTTTCGGATCAGTTCTCGTACTTATACCTATATACTTAGGTATATATAAAAAAGTGACAAGTTTAAGAAAAACTTAAGTTGGAAAATTTATTTTATTTTATTTATTTATTTATTAAGTTTTAATTTAACAAATAATAAACACTGTTAATTGATCCTAGAGTCGGGTCCATAAGTAATTATTGATCGGAGAGGCCCAGCATTGGTACACTCAAAATGGTAACAAAAAAAACTGCTTAGCTTTTTGTTTTTGGGTAAATCAACTTTTTTGTGTTTTTATACTGTCTTGTTATACTGGTACACTTTGTTCGAAGATACGAGTATGTTTTAGGTATTCCGTTCTATTAAAATGATTAGTAGATCGCCAATTATGAAAATTGGTTTTAACTACCTTCCACAAAAATGCATGTTTGATACATTTCAATACCATAAAATCACGATTTTAAGTTTTTTGTCCCCTGGACAACTAATCGTAACCATGGCAACGAGTGACATTAAAAAGTTGGTTCACCCTTTTAGGGAAATCGTATTTGCATTAAACCGTTATAAGCCATTGGTTCTCAACTGCTATTTATTCTTTAATTAACTGTTTCTTAACGGTTAATGCCTGACCAGTAATATATGATCATTGTCAAGAGGGCGCTGTTTATTCTCATGTATAGGGTGACAGTTCAGTATAGTATGAAAAAATTAGTTCCAGTGAAAAAATCCGCAACATGGCGCGTGTTCATATATTCCTGGTCAGGCTTTAATTTAGTGAAATTCAGAGACCAGTTACGCTCACAACAATATACCGTAGGTATTTAGATGTGAACCTTAAGGGGACCACTGAATATCAGTCCGCCGGACGATATCGGCCTGTCAGTTAGAACAAACATTTGACAGTTCCGAACAACTGACGGGCCGATATCGTCCGGCGGACTGATAGTCAGTGGGCCCCTTTATGTAACTACAATATTTCACATAACTAATCGTTTTTATTTAAAAAAATATTCAATTATATTACTTTATATGAGGATTTCTTTCTTCAATAAATCATATTTCATTTTTTTTAAATGTATTTATTGTTTTCAATAATTATCATATTTTCATTTAGATACTGTGTGACTTATGAAGTGAAGTATTAACGAGAAACGATCGATCGAACTTTCTAATAGGAATCGACGTTAGTTTGGGGGTAGATGAGGGATGTCAGGACTAAAGTTTAGCTTTCCTCAAGTTGTTAGTAAACAGGATCCCGCCTTGCCTAAGTTTTAATTATTTAGGGCCCGCGTGTGGGCAGAGAAGGAAGCTACCTAGAATTACAATATAAATCACAAGACTATTTTAATCTCCGTCTATTAGTTACCTTGTTGCACTAAGCTTGGCCATTATATCATGCATTGTGTCATTAATTTATATTATGTCATGCATGCACCTTAGTTCAATAATTTCCTGACTAGTCGCACTTATTAGTAGTACAGATATTGTGTACATGATGTATATTTTAAATGTATCTATAGAGAAAAGTCACAAATGTACATTCAATTTGTTACTACATAACTACGAATAATCAGGTAACCGAAATAGTTTTTTGTTACGGAATCCGTTATAACTAGGAAATAAATAATTTAATTATTAATAATTACATTACAGGTCACTAATTTAATGCGCAGATTTGAATGCATTCATTTAAAATTACTTAATAGTATTTTTTATGAATATATTATAATCGCAACTAATCGTCGCCATCAGGCTAAATAAATATATTATCACGTTCTGTTTACCAAATATTAGATTAAACTGTTTGCTTACTTATGTTACTTATGTATTTTCTTTACTTTCTGATTAGTTGATTACATAATTATAGTTATAATAGGTCTTAAAGAGGCCCACTGACTATCAGTCCGCCGGACGATATCGGCCTGTCAGTTAGGACAAAAATTTGACAGTTCCGAACAACTGACAGGCCGATATCGTCCGGCGGACTGATAGTCAGTGGGCCCCTTAAGATGTGTGTATATAGTATCATCAAAATAATTACACAACTATCGACTTTGACTTCGATTAAACTAACATTATAAAGTTAGTAGGGTACCTACAGACATCAATACTAGCCGACAAAGCTTCGTTATATTAACAAGTATAGGGTGGCCTTACTATGGTCGAAATAGAGTTAAGTTTTTTATAATTGCTTACAACAATTTAGATAAAAAGCAAGAATTTCATTCTTCTTTGGATAGCAATTACAGATATTTTGACGAGTAGTGTTAGATATTATGTTGATCGCTACTTTTGATGTACTACTAATACTTTATAGGGAAATTAATTAAAAGTGTGCATGTTTGGAAATTTAGTGAAATAAATCAACGCCTCGGTCACAAATTTCAACATAGGAAATAATACAAATAAAATAACAAAAATCTGTAGCATAATCCGGATGGATTTTACGGATATAAACAAACATTATTATCAGTATAATCAGCTTGAATAATGACCTCTGCGTCAATCATAGTTGATTCCTCTTGACGCACACAACATCATTATATTCCTGTAATCGTCATAGTGGGGTCTAAGAAATGCCGATGCCGTGGTGGATGAGAGCTTCCGTACGTGCTGCGCTGCGGCGCGACGTGCGACGTGCCTGTCGTGAAGCGTAAAGGCGCACGCGCGGGTTTACGATTGCTCCGATAATAAAATGATTTTGTAAAAAAGGTATAGCTAATGCAAGACCCTCTTTTAACCCCAATGTGGATAGGACACGGTTAATCCCTCTCCTAGAAAATGTGTTTTTAAAGGCAGTTTCCTTACAAAAAGAGCAGAATGATTTTTTGTCTTTACATGCAGCGGTGCAAACTTACCCATACCCGTATCTAATAATCACCTTTATATTTCAAATTCTAGACTTAATTTGTAGAATTAATCCTAAAATATCTTATTTCAAGTCGGGTATGAAGGAAGGCCTCCCACTTACACTTAGGATCATTATGAAATTCACTTTTTATGAGTTTCATTGTAACATTTAAACAATATTTCTTAGTGTATTACTTATTAAATATGTTTGTTACAATAAAAAAAACCATTGCTGCTACATAAACTTAATGAAACGAATAAAATAATGTAACAAAGTGACGGCCGGCCTAAATAATTTATTACTTCCCTAGCTGATTTCTCTCAGACGATTCTGCAGGTGTTGCACGCCCAATTGAATGCTAACAACATACTTACATATGATTATTTATATCTGCTACTCAAGCAATAACTCAGCCGTTAAGCCCGCTAAGTAGATTTTTACATAGTAAATATTACTAACAATTAAGCAATTTTAAAAAACGGATAGGTTCGAGATCTGTTATTAATTAGAATAAATCGATTTTATTTTAAATGGCCTTCTGTGTTTTTAATTAGTCATTTAATATGTTGGCATTTAAATCATAACAACACTATGAATTTGGCACCTTTCTTCAAACATAAGGAAAAATACTACCTTCTCATGAAAATATCTTCCCCACCACAATACAGGCAAGGTAATTAAATATTGCTTATTCTATATATATAAACGTAAAAGTCCTGACTGACTGACTCACTTAAATCAACGCCCAGATACAAACGGTTGAAGAGAGCTGAATTTTTCACAATATGTTATTTAGGTTTTTATAACGTTAGTATCCACCAAGAAGGGGTTTTAAAAATTCATCCCCTAAGTGGATGAAATGAGGGTCCAAAGTTTGTATGGGGAAACCAGATCAGTTTCGGCTATTTTATTCTAAACTTTATACGAGTACTCCTAACGATAAATGAATAAACACGTGTTTCAGGTTTTTTGAAAATTCAACCCTTAAAAGGGGGAAATGTGGTGACAAAGTCTGAAAATCAACATGGGTATTGTTTGTATGGTTTATCGGGTCGCTGATTACGAAATCAACAACGATTTTAAAATCCAACGTGGCGGACGTGAAAAACCATTTACCCTGTTGGGATGCAATGGGGTTGAAAAAGTTGAATTGTCTAAATATCAATATGGGTGTCGTTTTTATGGTTTTTTGGGACGTTAATTACGAAAATCGATTGAAATTTAATAATGTGGTCATGAAAATTCTTGAAAGTACAAAAGTATTTGTGACAAATTGCAATTCAAACAGTCCAGTAGTTTCGGAGCAAATCGGTTGTAACAGACGGACTGACAGACAGCCACACGTGATCCTATAAGGGTTCTATTTTTGCTTTTGAGGTATGGAATGAGACCCGCGTTATCCTAATAAATTTTTAAATTTGTATTTGGTGCCATCTCGATCGTCGTCAATCGGTACCTAGGCGAGTGCGGGCGGCGCGGCGGGACGGACGGGGCGGGAGTAGTAAGTCATCGGGAAACTTCCTACATCCGTAATGAGTACATTCAAGGTGCTGTAAGAAGGTGGTTGTCTGTTTGCTTCTTATAAGTTTAGGTTTCCATTCTAAGTAAAATGCAAAAAATCGTAAGTACCTACATATATACACGCGGTGGCAAAAAAATAAGTGCATTCCCGTTGCCATATTCTACCTACGAACCATAAACCATAAAAACCATCTTTTGTAAGTCATTATAAAACCATTATTTCATAGATCTCCTTTCCCTGCCTCCCCCGCACCCTATACATTAGACAAAACGACATAGATTCTTAAATCACGCGGACGAAGCCGCGGGCAAAAGCTAGTTCAGCATAATAGTCGAAGCGTTTCTCAATATTTTGGTGTATAACTTGATATTTCATCTTTTACAGTTCTCTTTTACTTCCGATTCTTTCCCGCTAGTAAACATACTATTTTCGGGATCGTGCCGGCACCCCTTAATTGCTGACATATTAAATGACTATAATTAAAAACACAGAAGGCCATTTAAAATAAACTTAATTTATTCTAATTAATGAAAGTGTAGTTGTTAAATAAAAATATGAATGTAATCGTATAACATAAATTTCGGTAATCGAACTATTTGAGTTTACATTCGTCTCAAAACTTATAAACAGACGAGGTAGGTAGTATACAATGTGAGACTGGCCTTATATTTTGTTGCTGATTAACTACATATGTGTACCTTATACATAATAGCTGCCGTCTACCTAATTATTATGGGTATCTATAATACTCTGTGGGTGAACTCCAGCGGGCAGTCAGTGCCTTAAGGGTGCAATATAATTGTTATTTTAATTGTGCTCGTGACTTTATTAATATAATATTTTATGGATCTTGTTATCTGCATAAAGATAAATTGATTTATTGATAAGTGTAACAAAAAACAATTAAGTGCGACTCATTATAATTACTGTAATGAACAGTCACTTGCTATGAGCATCACAAGAATTATAGGAGAAGAAGTAACCAGCACGGATATCATGGTCGCATTTTTATCACGTTTCATGTCATGCGTCACTTTCGCACTTTTATACTTGTTAGAATGTGACAGGCATGATGACAGATGATAAAATGGCGACCAGCCTAGCCCTACTGATATGATACAACATAACATCACATATCATTAGAATTTTCTTAAATTTTGTTCGACATCTATTTAAAAGTTTTATTCAAATCCGAATAACTAAAACGATCATCTGCTGTAACGCTCAGCTCATTCACTGCTAAACTACGCTTGTAGCGCTACGTGCTAGCCTGTAGTTTACTACACGCTGTAGAGCATTGGCTCTGTAAGACGTAACGACAATGTGTCGGGATTAGCGGTGAATGGGTTAATTAGTATACTAACTACCTAATTTTGTGGCTCAACCCTTTAGTGACCAACAGAACGTAAATAATTTTTATAAATTTTGTTCTAAACGAAACATAAAATCTATGCAAGATTAATAAAATTGCTCTCCAAAACTCAAGTTAGTTCAACTAGGTATTGCAATATTTAAAAAAAAATGGTTGGAGGATGCCTATTGGGATATGAGTGGAATTCTACCAGGATTAAACAGAGTAAAACATTATTTGTCGCAGACAGTAAAACGATACGTGTATTCATTTGTTCAAGTAAACTGACAAAATAGAAAACCAGACAAAACAAATAGTCGCCAGCTAAAGGCATAAGGTTTATAACCTGTTTGGTTTACATGTTCTAACACCTGCCCTTAAACCGAACAGTAAAAAGTAAATTATTACAAGAAAATGTACGAAGAGACGATAAGGTCGAAGAAAGTTCTATGTTTACAAACCGGAATTCTAGTTCAAAAAGTGTCAACAAATATCCATCGAAGGTTAAATGTAGTGGTTATATACTCTTTGGTTAAATGCTTAATTTGTAAGAAATCGAATCATTATGCGAAAAACTGTCCAAACAAAGCTAATAAAAGTGAGAAGAGTGAAAAAGCGTGGAACGGAACGTTGCTATCCGCTTTGGCAGTTAACGTCAAGTCAAAATCCTTCTACATCAAGGGCCTGACACTCTTTGATAGAGAAAGATAGTCTTATTGCGATTCCTATAAGAGGAAAGAGAAAATAGTGCCATGCTTTGTCCTTATCACCGACCGGGTGGCATCATAGGTAGGAGGCGATGGCGAAATACCGAAATTTATAAGAGTAAAAGAGAAAAAATCCTATGCTGCCCAAATTTTATATGAATATTCTTGCTCTAAAGCTCGCTCGGTGGCGCGTCTATAACTACTTGTATATACTATGTCTATGTTCTACATTGACAGTGGATTAACAACTCACATGTCAAACGATAAAACGTTTTTGAAAGATTATAATGCCACTACTATACATATAAATAATTCCAAATTATATTGAGTGGATGGAACAAAGCGTTAGCTATTGATAGGCAGACATCGGAGTCGTGTCTGACTGAAAACGTCCATCTTCAATGGTCGACTTGGCAACACCTTTCGATCTCACTACATTAGCACTTGTGTTGATTTTTTGTGTTCGACGTAAACAAAACACACCGACAGAATTAATGTTGCCGAGACGCGGTTTCAGTAATGACTCTAAAGCGCAATTTCACACGTTGGCGGCAGTTCCAAAATATCTCTCATAACACATAGTTAGCTTAAGATTTCCAGATAATAAATGGGACCGACGACGGAAATGTTGTTTTTGACGTAAGACCGAGTGGAATAAAAGCGTAAAAAGTTACTAGAGACATTTATAAAAATCTGTCGTTTCCGCAAAGCGAAGGTAATCCTTGGATGCGGGCAAGGCGAGTCAAAATAAACGTGAGGCAACGCTCTGGCGTGACACCGACATGACTGAGTGTCGATGTCGTTGGCTCGCTAACTGTCGGAGCTTCATTCACACATCCTCGCTTGCGATACCTCAGACGGATTCAATTCCATTTTATGTGCAGCGGGTCAATTCTCCCATGAACTTAGACTGGAGACGCGACCTTGCTCGTGCCAGGGCAAAACTAGAAAATATTTAGTATGTTGGTGTAAAGAGGTTTTTATGAGCAATCAACTCGAGCTTGACAAAGCAGATTTCGAATTTAGAGAAAATTTAGAGAATATCAAATAAGAATATGTCAGTGGCTTTAAATTGATAACCACTCTCCTTCTAACTGTTTTACAAGAAAGATGTCATTAATATTGTGAATATAAATTTAATAATAAATATGTTGTGATTTTAAAGAAGTGCCTTCCCAAGGACCGCCTGTAATCTTTTACATTATAGTGACGCTGAAAATCTGGCTGTTACCGACCACGTGTTTCGCAGCAGAACTTGTCTTTGTAAAGGGTTATTTAAATTGTGATTTTTAAAACACGAAAGGTTAAGACGAGAGTTCAATATTTAGAATATTCATTAAAATAGAAATTTGGGAACAATTTTTCATTAAAGAATCTTTAACCCACGAATATTGGTTAAAGATTTTTTAACCCATATTCGTGGGGTGGAACTCCGGATCGTACCAATGCCTTTCTTGTAGGTACGAAATATAATTTGATTTGTATAACTGCGTACTTATATACTTCTCGATCATGAAAAACATCGTGAGAAAACTGGTCTAGTCGCAAGTTTACCTCCCTGGGTTGCCGATCGGCAACGGAACAATCCTTGAAACATTACCTGATTACCGTTAAGTTCAAATTACTGGCCGTAAATGTTATATTGGTTATTTTTGTGTGGTTATATCCATACAATACCAATAAAGCAAAAATATAATAGACAATAAAAAATACAATAATAATGTAGGTACTTGTTAGGTTTTATTTCTAGACACTATAAATTTAGGTATCAACCTTACAATTTAAGTAGGTACCTACATGAAAACTAAAACACCTGACACTTTTTCCGATAAAATATTAAAATAAATAAAAGTTCATATAAATAAGTTAAAATTCTCACCTCCAAATCAGAATCAAGACCATTCAAGCTTGAAGAATGCACTTCAGCGCGCAAAGATAATCTGGTGGGTTTTCGTGCTAGGCTATTGACACCCATATGTTTGTTTGATCTACCTAATGTAAGAATACCACTGGGAACTATTTCCGGTTCACGAAATGAGAGTTTTTTTCGAGGTCTTTCACTAGTGTCTTGTATCTCTTGACTACCGAATCTATCAATAACTGGTATCACAAGTCGGGACTGAACACAAACGTCTTCCGTGGAATCGAACTGCCTCAACCGCGATGACGTTTCTTTATGTTCACTTATACCTTGGAATTCCGCTTCATTGTCATATAATTTCATGGGTCCTACTGATTTCGGTCTCGGCCTCGCACCTGCATAATCTTTAGGAGTGCCAACACCGTCGGCGCGGCTCCTTCGTCTGTTAGAATGTAATTCTCTAAATTCTGGTTCTGATAGACTATTTTTCAAGTTTTGGTTCTTTTTGTTCTTTGACTCATGTTTCAACGTCGTTGTGTTGTGATCTTGTTTAGATTTTAGAGCGCCACTCAGCGAAAACAGTGTACTTCTTGCTTTCAGTAGTACTTCTGTAGGTAAATTTTTTAGGATGTGGTCATTTCGTCTTTGTTTACCATGTTCAGGGTTATGCGCCATGTCGCGATTGACTACTGCTGCTCGACCAGTACGAGATGTGTACGAGTGAATAGATTGCGTGGCTGCGGGCGTTAGCGACGCGCGTATCGATCGGATCCTCGCGGGCCTACTGAATAGCGGCAACGTGGTTGCGCTCGCGCCTGAAGTTGCACCGCAAATAAACACGTCCGCGTAATGCGGCGGTACACTTCTGTCATAGTTATTGATAAAATGATTAAGTTAACCAAAAATCGTTAACTTGTTAAAAGTGATTGACTGAGTCTCATTATTTTCTCCCCTTCTCAAAAATCTCAAATAACTCTCCCAAATAATGGCTTTAAACAGATTAGATGAGAGGTCGTAGACTTTTGATGGAAGTTAAAATTTTGTGGTTTCGCGCTTTTAAACTTCGGAGAACTCTCAGTGAATTATAAACAAATTCTCACGTTACCGCGGAATTATATAGCACTTGGTCTTTGTTGTTGAAAATAACTTTATCCATTCCAAAGTACCTATATATCTGATATTAGTGATATTAAAAGGAATATAATCGATTATAGAAGATATATTAATGTTATCAAGGAGCCGAGCCGTAATAAGGATTAAAGTCTTTTCACCTGTACCTAAAATTAGCCCAGGATAACTTTTTCCAAGAAAATATATTTCATTGAATATTTCTGAACGCAAACAACTGTAAGCCACAGCATTCCGGGAATGGGCAGTCAACGTGTCAAAATGTCCATAATATACGGACCGGGCTGTCTATGTGGCAAAAAGTATGAACGTTGTAATGGCTTAGTGTCAAAATGTACAGATCATCGTGGTCACAATGGTTTAGTGACATATGGTACCTACACATCTCAAAATGCAAGTACAACAAAAGGGGTGATGGACAAAACGCTTAATTGAATATAACGTGCTAAAGTTTAAATGAACAACTGTCAAAAAATTAACTAGCAAGTGAAAAAAATTTGGTGCTTTTGTAATTCAAAAAACATTTCCTTCTCAACTTAACTAGCTTTTGGGCGGTTTGCCCTTCGGGCATCTGAAGCTACCTAATAAACCTAACCTACAACCTACGCTTTTTTCCCCAGTGTAATGTTTTCACGGATATCACACTAAATCAATAGGGCAAACCGCCCAAAAATAGGAGCCCCGCGAAGCGGGGCTCCGTCTAGTTAAGTTAAGAATTCAACATGTTTAGAATTCAACATTTTCTCATGTACTTGTTTTCCTTGATGCATTTACACACGTGTTCGCGTTGGCCATTATACATTATGGCACTTGTTCGATTAGACCCGAACACATTTTAACTGCCGTCCATTTTAACCATTGCAGTTTTTGCCATATAGACAGCCGGTCCGTACCCCTGCACTTTCCAGCCATTGAACGTTTTTTCACGTTGACTGCCCATTCCCGGAATGACATAATGTACCTACCCCAGTTACAACAACAGAATCTATAACATGTACCTGTAAACGATTACCTATTCAAACAAAATTCAACATTCTACAAAGTGAAGCTAGAATATTTATGGCATTCAAGAACGATGATCGAGACCGGTAAATGATTATAAAAGTCGAGTTCGAAGAGGAATCGGTGATTTATTATTGTCTATAAACAATGGCGTTGCGGCGA